>NC_041017.1:6383636-6686666 GCF_004193775.1 Glycine soja
ATACACGTC
This sequence comes from Glycine soja, assembly GCF_004193775.1. Classification (NCBI taxonomy): domain Eukaryota; kingdom Viridiplantae; phylum Streptophyta; class Magnoliopsida; order Fabales; family Fabaceae; genus Glycine; species Glycine soja. The sequence goes on from NC_041017.1 coordinate 6,383,646, forward strand.
ACATTTCTCATTCACCTCCATTGTGTATGCAAGTTCTGTAACAAAATAAAATAAAGTGCTATCATACGCAAAATAGGATTCTAGTGACAAAGGCAAAATGTGGACAATTGTGACTAAGAAAGGCAAACTAAAAAATATGATATCCTCAATTTAGTATAAAGAAAGGTAATTAACCTGGAGCAGCATATCCAAAGGTTCCTACGAATGAGGTCCAATTGGATGAATCTGGATTAAGAAACTTGGCTGTTCCAAAGTCTGAGACATGAGCTACATATTCGGAATCCAAAAGAACATTCTTGCTTGATATATCACGATGAACAATTCGAGGTGAGCATTCATGGTGCATATAGAACAAAGCATTTGCTACATCTTTAACAACATTCACCCTCTTATACCAATCAAATGCCATTGCTTGTCCATCATCCTTCAGAGTCTTCTCGACACTGCCATTCTCCAGGAATTCACACACCAAAAATGAGAATTGTGAATGTGAACAAAACCCATATAACTTTACAATGTTACGATGTCGAATTTCTGTCAAAGCTTGGATCTCACATGTGAAAGCTTTCAGATTGAGCATCTCTCCATTTGGAACTGAATGGAGTTTCTTCACAGCAACAACTTGACCTGTAGGCAGCACTGCTTTGTAAACACATCCTTGCCCTCCAACACCAATGAGATGTTTGTCGTCAAAATCTTCTGTGGCTTCAATAATATTCTCGAATACCATTTTGCCATCAAAACTCCATATTGCAAATATGTTAGGAGTTTGTATACTTGTAGCCTGGTCTTCTTTGTTCGTTGAGGTTTGGCATAAATGATACGAGACTCCGAAAGCAAATAATGCCAGTATTAGAATGCCCAAAGTAAGGGGTAAAATTACTATCATATGATTATGAGATTTCCCACTTGATGTTGAGCAAGGCTCCAAGCCAGTGACATTGCCACACAAGCCTTTATTATTTCTCAATGCTTCAATTTTAGCATTGTGGAAGGCTAGAATGTTTGGAAGTGGACCCTCAAACTGGTTGTATGATATATCAATAGATGTCAAGCTCGTCATATCATCGAAGCTAGAGAGATTACCTGAAAGATTATTGTGAGAGAGATTCAGTGTTTCTAAGCTTTTTAATTCTCCAAACATTGAAGGTATTGTTCCTCTCAATGAATTTCCACCAAGATCAAGACTCGTAAGAGATTTCAGTTTGCCAAGCTCTGAAGGAATATTTCCCTGAAAATTATTTTGGCTCAGACTCATGTTCAATAAATTGAGCAAATTTCCTAGTTGTTTTGGGATTAAGCCAGACAACTTATTTGATCCAAGCTTCAAAAATTGAAGTTTCTGCATTGATGCTATTTCTTTGGGAACATTTCCTGTAAGATTATTGTTGTTGAGTGAGAGATCAAACAAGGGCAAGTTACATAAATCATGTGGAATGTTTCCTGTAAGATGGTTTGAGGACAGGTGAAGTCGTTGTAATTTGGTTGCCCCGGCTAGTTCGGGTGGTATCACACCTGATAAATTATTGTTGGAGATCATGAGGCTTGTGAGGCTACGAAACTTTCCCCAGTTAGGTGAAAGTTGACCATAAAAGTTATTGTCACTCAAATCGATGTAGTCCAAATTTGGAAGTACACCAAAAGCATCTGTTATATCCCCAGTTAGCTGGTTTTTCTGAAGCCTCACTCTTATAAGGCTGGAGCAATTCGTCAAACTCACTGGAATTGGGCCTATGAAGTTGTTATTATCAGCGGAAAAATTTTTCAACGTTCCACCAATGCAAATGTTTTGAGGTAAATGGCCTATAAAATTATTGTCAGCTAGCTGCAAATTTTCCAGAGCAGGAAGCATGCTCATTTCTATTGGAATCTTGCCACCAAGTTCATTTCCAAAAAATGTTAATTTCCTGACATTTGATAAATTTCTAATAGTTGAAGGAATTGATCCAGTGAGTTTATTTCCATCAAGGTAAATGGTTTTCAAATTGACCAAATTGCCTATGGAAGCTGGGATTGGTCCAGTGAGCTCATTTGAGTATAAAGATAATACACTAAGCTTTGACAAATTTCCAATAATGGAAGCAATTGATCCAGAGAGTTTATTTTCATGAAGGAGCATGGAGTCCAAATTGATCAAATTGCCTATGGAAGCTGGGATTGTTCCAGAGAGGCTGTTGCCCGACAGTTGGATAGTGGAAAGTGAATGGAGATTTCCCACTCCATCAGGAATAGAACCAGATAAACTGTTAGCATAAAAGTAAAGATAATATAAATTGCTCAAGTTTCCAATTGTAGAGGGGATTTCACCAGAGAGAAAGTTATCAGACAAATCAAGTGTACCAAGTTGTTTCAAAAAACCAATTTGAGGAGGAATGAAGCCATAAAGATTATTATTTCCGAGATCTAGAATCTGGAGGTTAACCAACTTCCCAATTTCTTCGGGCATGGAGCCAGACAAGCCACTTTTCGACATACGAAGAATCTTTAGGTTCCTTAACTTCCCAATATCACGAGGAATAGACCCGCTGAAACTGGATTGGCTCATGTCAAGCCATGTTAGATTCCTCAGCATCCAAATTTCTTTGGGAATGGAGCCAGAAAGCCCACTTTTCCAAAGCCAGAGAGTCTCGATGCTCCTCAAATTCGCAATTTCTTTGGGGATGGAACCATTGAAGTTATTATCAGCAAATGACAAATGCTTTAGGTTCATATGCCAAATTCTCAGTGGAATGTTGCCAGAAAGGTCGTTGCTTTCGACATCTAGATGAGACAAATTGCATAACTTTTCTATTGAGATTGGGATAGTCCCTGAGATATTGGACCGAGGAATATCAAGTATTCTCAGATTCATCAATCTACCTATTTCTTGAGGAAGGGATCCAGTGAAATTATTATCACCTATGCGCAATGTATGAAGACCAACCAAGTGTACTATTTCAGAAGGAATAGTACCAGAGAGATCATTGTCAGAAAGATTAAGAAACAAGAGTTTGGAGAGATTACCAATGGTATTGGGAATGCTACCAAAGAGGTTATTAGTGGACAAGTCAAGAGTGTTGAGATTGGATAAGGAACCAATTTGAGGAGGAATAGTTCCATTCAAGGAGTTGTGACTCATATTTAGAGTGAGAATGTTTGGAAGTAATGAGAAGTTGAGATTTTGAAGCGTACCTCTTAATCCAACATTTGTAAGATTTATGTTGGAAACAGAATTGAACTCATCACATGCAATTCCGAGCCAAATGGAAGGATTGTTGCCACTCCATGAAGAGAGAGAAGCACGACTTTGGTTGTCAAGGCTGGATTTCCACTTCAACAAAGCATTTGCTTCTGAAGCAATCTCAGAAGAAGCAGCAAATGCACAGAAGTACATCACAAGAAGCAGCAAAAGTGGTTGGAGCTTCATGGACAGAAGCGTTGGAATTATGAACACCATGAGGAAATTTTGAGGAAGGATTCAATCACAGATTGTCTGATACAATCAAATGCAGGAGAAGTACTTACAAGCAATTCATGGGATATGCATACTTATATGCAAAACATCATGAAACACGAACCAGAGTCAAGAAATATTGTACTTTTCTTTCGTTGAAGTCAAGAGATATTTTACTGTATCTACATAAATATATGTTACAGCTTGGTTCAAAATAGAAAAGTTTTACACCTTTAATCTCCAACCTTTTGCAACTGTGCTTTCGAAGCTATCCTTTTTATTTTAAGCTTTTGACGTTTTTTAAAACATAATTCAATAATTATAATTTTTTATAAAACATTTATTTTGAGTTAAAAATAAGCCCGTGTTTTTTGGTATAGATTTTTTTGTCTAACAATAGATATTCTTTAATGAAAGTTATGTTCTTCAAGTCAAATACCATAATTATGAATAATCAGAAGTTAAACTTGAAACTACTACTTAAGCTTGAACAACTCACATTAATTGATTCACATATTTACTCACTTTTTTTTTTAACACTATGAACATTAAATCATCATGATAATTTTTATATTAAAAAGTTGAAGATCTCACATCAACTAAAAATATAATGAAAATATAATATATAACTGAAAAGTAATCATAATCTTATAAGTTGATTTTATAAGATTAAGTTAGGCTTATATTTAAATTGTAAGAGTAAATTAGAATTTTTGTCCATTATCTATATTTTAAGTTTTAATTTAATTAGTTCATTAAATTTAAAATTTTTTACTTTAGTTTAGACCATTAAAATTTCTCTTTGTTAAACAAGTTTGGTGACATGAATAAATTGTAAGAGATATTATATGGGCTAAAATTGACATTGTTAGTGTAAAAAACAAATTTGGTCTAACCCATGTGATAGACTAAAAGGAAACTTTTGAAGTACAAAATCCCAAACTAAAACTTAAAATATAGATAAGAATCCAATATTTAAAAAAAAAAACTTTTTTTTTGCTTTTCTCTCTTGGTTGAGAATTATTTTGGTTGGTTATTTTTTGTGGTTTTTCTTGTTCTAATTATGTTTTTTATTCATAAAACTCAAATGTGAGACATTAATTATTTAAGGGAATAAGAGAAATAGTGTAATACCACTTAAATCAATAACTTATAGGTAAGTGAAACATTTTCTATATTACTTTTTTATATTTTCCATTTATATTTCTATTGCAGATTAATTACAATTTAATTTCAGTTGCACATATATGATTATCGTACTTCACAAAATCAAAATTAAAATTTACTTTTAAATTATTATCTTTTAATTATGACCAATTAATTTAGGAAATAAATGTTAGGAAACATTAATCAATAATATTTACATTCCAAATGGTTTTTTCTTATTTAAAATAATTAAATTTCAAATTATCCTTGAGAAACTTTAAATAAAATATTTATAACTAATTTTTATTTCTAATGAACATAATAGAACCTTTTTCAGGGCAACATAATAGAACTTTAAATTAAATATAATTCTTATTTTCTGGTATTGTGATTATATGATCTTAATAATAAGCTTTATATATTATATAAGTCTTAAAAAAATGCTGCTAAAAAATATATATAAGTTTTATAAAAACAAATTACTGTAATAAAGTTATGTATTATTAAATATATAATTTAGAAAAAAAATATTAATTTGTTGCAGTCCCTTATACATTTTAATTATATTAAATCATTTAAATGTTATAATATTGAAAACTAATTAGGATGAAGAATGAAGAGAAGCGATAAATTCATAATATGGAAGTAATTAACGTGAGAAAGAAAATATCAAACAAGACAGCCGATCAGTGGGGTCAATAGAAGTCTAGCTTGGTATGTTGCACGCGTTTACTTTACAAAACTGTTACTGTTAGCAAGCAGAAATTTCCATACTGTAATAATGCATGGGCAAATTTCAAACTTCCACATAACCATTTATGTAACACTGTAATTTTTTTTAAGGTAAAATTATAAAATTGGTCTCTTACTTTATCTCTAATTTCAAGTTTGATTTCTTAGTTTTTTAACTCACAAATTTGGTCATCCTATTTTCTAAAATCGTGCATGATTGGTTCACCTGGTCATAATTATATGTTTAAGGTTACAAAGAAATGTTGACTACTACGTGTCACGTTCTTATTAAATGATGACTGTTATGTGTCATATTCTGATTGGTCAATGAAAACAACAATGTATTTCATCTTTCATGGAATTTATATCTAATCAGAATATGACATGTGACAGTCATCATCCAACAGTAACTTGACATGTGACAATCAACGTCATTGACTAACGGTCAAAGTTCAATTGTGGCATGAGAGACCAACATTGCATGATTTTATAAAATAGAAGGGTCAAATTCATGAATTAAAAAATTGGGAGACCAAATCCAAAACTAGAGATAAAGTGAGAGATCAATTTTATAATTTTGCCTTTTTTTAACAACTTTTTAAATTAAAATATAAAAGAAATTTAATTTAATTTATGCTATAAATCATTGAGTTTTAAAAATATAATAAGTTTAATTATGTGTTTTAGATGAGCTTAGTTGTTTCTTTTGTATATGAGTGTAATTAAGAGTTGCACTTTTGATACAAGTGGAGGGGAGTTACTATAGATCTCATGTAAATTGTTATAGATTCCTAACTATCAAAGTGGTTGAGAATTTTTTATTTATTTTAAAATTACTCTCATTGAATAAAATATACATGATGATTCCATTATATATTATTTTTCACATCCTTTTGTTGCAAGAGAAGCGGGATTCTATTATTATATTTTTTGGCACCTCCATTAATATAGTCTTTCTTCTTAATTATGTTTTTTTTTTTTACATTGACAAGGTTCTAACTTTAGAACTATTATTGGTTAAACAAAATGATACCCAAGCCAATTAATTCAAGCACTTGACGCTAGTAATATTAATTTTACTAATAATTTTTTAGAAAAAAAATTATTAGTCACATATGATGCTCTTACAAAAAATAATACAGTAGTGACATTTTACTAAAGATTTTAGTTTATATATTCATAAAATATCATAAAAATATATTAATAATATTTATTTATATTTGATTATATTTTTTAAATGTTACTAAAAGTTTTTAGTAATATTTTACTAAATGTTAAATAGAAAATATTACTAATTGTCACTGTGTAGTAGTGAATTATATTTTAGATTATTAAAATTAACAGTATAACTTATAAAATTAATTATTATGATTATAAATAAAGTATTATATATTTAAAATATATTTTAATTATTATTTTACCAAATTAGTATTCTAAAATAATAATTACAAATGATATATGTATATATAAGTAAAATCAAATTAAATACAAATATTAATTTAGTATTTAGTTAGTGTTATTAATCATATTTATATAAATATTTAAATAATCTAGCATTTTTCTTATATAATATTCATTATTATATTTGTTAAAATCATACATGATAAATTTTAGTAATATTTTTAAATATAATATGTTGATTGAATTTAATAAATATAATGTTAATATATGGATAATAGACATTCAAATTTTTTAATGAATTTATTTATATAAAAATTATTATTAAATAAAATGAAATTACTAAAATATACATTTTAAAGAATATTTGTTTAGTAAGATGTGTTAATCCTAAATGTTTATATGTAGGAGAACGACTTATTTAGTAAAGAAACTTATATTTGATTTTTTTTATGTGTAAATTTTTTATTTCAATGACAGACATGGATAATGAATAAAATTAATCTTTGGATTAATAGTCAGAAGAAATCCGTATTCTTTGAACCCATAAAAAAAAAGTATATTAAATTATATATTTTATCATAAGGGATGAGGAGCAAAAGTGAGTTTTTTTTCATAAATACACCTTCTCTTTTTTATTTTTTTCAATGTATATTACTTTGTAATTTAAATCCCAATACATTACTTGATATTTTCTCTTCTTTTTGTTTTTTTAATTTAAAATATTATAAAATATAAATATTATATTATATAATTTTTTTAATTAGTTTTAAAATTACTTATTTATTGAATTAAATTATATATATATATTTAATTTTTTTAAAAGAAAATGATATTATTAAATATAATTATTTTTGTTTTATGATTTAATTTACTTAACATATTTTTTAGGTGAATATTTTTATTTAAAATCTGAATTTTCTAATATAATTATATTATTAAATATAATTAGTTTGTTTATGTCATTAGATATAATTAAAAAATGAGAAGACTTTTTGTTTAACAATTTATTCATAAAAGAACATTATATTACATTATTAATAAAATACTTAAACAATTACATTTGACTAAGAAAAAATTAAAGATGGAGATATCTTAGGACAATTATTTCTGTTATAACCATGTTGCCGGAAAATTCACATTTTTTTCTACATTCTCGTTTAGAGTTAAAACCGGACTACCCTTTGTCGTTTTCTTTCTTTCATTTTTCATATTTTAATCTTTTACAAGCCATAAATAATAAAAATATCAATTCTTATCACTTAAGTCAAAGATAACTGCTAAATAAATATTTTTAAAGATATTTTCAATATATTTTTATTTAAAGATATTTTCAATATAACAGTTATTACTCTTTGAAATTTTATGTCTATTGTATAAGATATATAGATGTACCAATTATTTTTTTACTGTGTTTTTTAATTTATTTTAGTACTAATAACTAATTTTCTTTTTTTTTAATTAACGAACATAACAAAAAAAATATCAATAACGTATAAATTTAAGTACAAAAGTACATATAAAGTAACTAAAAGAGTGTACTCAAATTTTATCCAATTTTTTTATTTTTCTTTATCAGTATATTTTTTCTTTAAAAAAATAAAAAAAAAACAAAATTATAAAATTTAATTTAATAAATAAGTAATTTTAAAATCAATTAAAAATTATATAATATAATATAATATTTATATAATAATATTTTAAATTAAAAAAACAAAAAGGAGAAAAAAATCTCCCAAATAATGTATATTGGAAAAAAGTAAAAAAAAAAAGGTATATTTACTGGAGAAGAAAACCCCACAAGAGTGCAATACTTCGACGATCTCTTAAAAGTGAATAGTATAATATATTTTATATTTTACATAAGTTGGGAAAATGAAGTATAATACCTGCCTTTGTAAGGGAAAAGAGAGTGTAATTCCTCTGGAAGAATATGATACCATTTATGAAGTCAATGTAAGTCTTGACAGGTTGTCTTTGCATGATGCATACGTTGGTAAATTTCAAACTTCTTTTGGTATTTGAAGGGAAAGATACAAAAAAAGGACAAAACAAAGAAAGACTGATAAGAAAACCCAAGCATGTGCACTGCATCCAGGACCAGCCCTAATAAGTAATAACCCTTAGGGAGGGTTACATGACCACGATTTGATTTTGACATGCTTCTAGATTAACGACTCAAATGAAAAATAGTGAATTTCCTTCCTTTTTTATAATATATATATATATATGAATTTATTATTCAATAAAAGAATTAAAAACGTCATTAAAACCCTAAATTTTATAAAAATTAATGTAAAATAGCAAACACGTTAGAGTAAAATATCCTTTTTTACTTCATTCACGCTTTATCATCCTATTTAGTTAAGGTACTAAAAGGCAAGGGTTGAAATTAATATATAATTTAATTAATTTATTAAAACAACTCATACAAAAAATTTTAATGTTCTATCATTGCATTAGATTTTACTAAAAGCCAATTTAGTCTACTTAATTTTTTTGTTATCATTATCAATTAAGTATTAAAATATTTATTAATAGCAATATTACTAAAATAAATTACACTTTCCTCTCTTAAAAAATACAAATATTTATTTCTTTTTAATTTTGTGTTAAAATTCTGTTTGTTTCCATTAAAATAAACTACATTATTAAAATATTCTTTATAATATCACCTCCTCAAAGGTGCAAATATTTCACTGCACTCCCTTCTTGTGTTAAAATACATCATCCCTTAACTAATGAGCGTGTATATATATATATATATATATATAAAATATTTTTTTGGATATTTCGTTTTAAAATGTTTGATAATTATTTTTTTAAAACAATTATAAAATTTTAATGTCTGTATACACACACTTACACACATTTATTTGTTTATGTTAGCACTGAATTTTGTTATAATTAAATTTTATTTAATAATAGATTTTTACATGAATATATTCAGGTGAAAAGTTATACGTTACATTTATTAAAATTAATAAATATAGTATTTAAATTTAACAATAGTGGATATTATGAAAATTAATTATAAATTATTTTTTATGACAAATTTTTAACCATTGCTGAAGTACTAGATTTCCACCCTTAATTACAGTACACGCGTATAAATTAGTTCAAAATACTCCAATTGAAAATTTGAGTTATAACATTTCATTTCCAAATTAACATAATATTGTTTGCATAATTAAGTCACTTTATTAGCTTATTTGTTTCGTGTTTTTAGTTTTACACCACGCTCTATTAAATGTTTGTAACCTAAAAAATTATCTATTTAAAGTGAGTTTTTTTTGGTGTGTATGAAACCCAAGTTAGAATTGTAAACAGAAAAAATTATTCCCTACTATAATGCTAACGCTGTATGATTTGGTTTTAGCCTTGAGCGTTTGGAACGGGGGAAAATGATGTTGGCATTTGATGAGAGAATTATTGTGTTGAATGATGTACGTACATGTATATATCATTCGCACTGCGTCAGGATGCCCTTCGAAGCACGTATTATTAATTTCTGCCTCCAATCTATTCAAATTACGTAAAAGCTTTGATCTAACTTGCATCCATCTTGCGTGATGAACAATCAAAGACATATATGTAAAAGGCCTATTTTCTAGTAGTGATACTAGCAAGTCTTACAACCTATATCATACTTTTGTGACATAATATATTAATTACTCTATAAAATATATTAAGAAGACAGTTCCTGTTGAAAATAGAAAGTGTGTGAGGAGTAAATCATTATTTTGTTAAATATTTATTTTTGTAAATCCTGAATCATCATCATCATCGACTTAGTCTTGCTTGTGTAGTGACACTTTAGTTTTCAACATTAAAGGGACAGTATGAATGTAACGTCTTGCAAGTCCACCACGTATAATTATGTTTCGTTATTATCCATTAGACCATTTTCCAAGCAACTGTACTTAAACAATATAAGTACTGTAATATATATATATATATATATATATATATATATATATATATATATATATAGAAGTGCAAGGGACTTTAAAATATTGGTTCCAAAATTTTTGAATAAACATCATAATGTGAAATATTTATTATTATTTTATTTAAATTATATCTATTATAAAAAATAATTATGTTTAAATCAAATAAAATTATCATGAATTATAAAACCCTTTCTTCAAATATTAATTTAATATAAATGTATACTCAGAATTCGAGTTCAAGACTATTATTGGTTAAACAAGATTATACCCAAGCCAATTAATTCAAGCCTTGACGATAGTATTTATTAATTTTAGTAATAAATTTTTTAAAAAATATGACTGGTCACATATGATGCTTTTACAAAAAATAAGACAGTAGTGACATTTTACTAAAGGTTTTAGTTTAGGGGAAAGAGAGTGTAATTTCCTCTGGAAGAATATGCATGATACCATTTATGAAGTCATTGCAAGTCTTGACGGGTTCTACGTCAAGAAATATTGTACTTTTCTTTCGTTGAAGTCAAGAGATATTTTACTGTATCTACATAAATATATGTTACAGCTTGGTTCAAAAGGTTCAAAATAGAAAAGTTTTACACTTTTAATCTCCAACCTTTTGCAACTGTGCTTTCGAAGCTATCCTTTTTATTTTAAGCTTTTGACGTTTTTTAAAAACATAATTCAATAATTATAATTTTTTATAAAACATTTATTTTGAGTTAAAAATAAGCCCGTGTTTTTTGGTATAGATTTTTTTGTCTAACTATAGATATTCTTTAATGAAAGTTATGTTGTTCAAGTCAAATACCATAATTATGAATAATCAGAAGTCAAACTTGAAACTACTACTTAAGCTTGATTCACATATTCACTCACTTTTTTTTGTACTATGAACATTAAATCATATAATCAAAATATAATATATAACTGAAAAGTAATTATAATCTTATAAGTTGACTTTATAAGATTAAGTTAGGTTTATATTCAAATTGTAAGAGTAAATTAGAATTTTTGTCCATTATCTATATTTTAGGTTTTAATTTAATTAGTCCATTAAATTTAAAATTTTTTACTTTAGTTTAGACCATTAAAATTTCTCTTTGTTAAACAAGTTTGGTGACATGAGTAAATTGTAAGAGATATCATATGGGCTAAAATTGACATTGTTAGTGTAAAAAACAAATTTGGTCCAACCCATGTGATAGACTAAAAAGAAACTTTTGAAGTACAAAATCCCAAACTAAAACTTAAAATATAGATAAGAATCCAATTTTTTTAAAAAAAAAAAACCTATTTTGCTTCTCTATCTTGGTTGAGAATTATTTTGGTTGGTTATTTTTTGTGGTTTTTCTTGTCCTAATTATATTTTTTATCCATAAAATTCAAATGTAAGACATTAATTATTTAAGGGAATAAGAGAAATAGTGTAATACCACTTAAATCAATAACTTATAGATAAGTGAAACATTTTCTATATTACTTTTTTTATATTTTCCATTTATATTTCTATTGCAGATTAATTACAATTTGATTTCAGTTATCACATATATGATTATCGTACTTCACAAAATCAAAATTAAAATTTACTTTTAAATCATTATCTTTTAATTATGACCAATTAATTTAGGAAATAAATGTTATGAAACATTAATCAATAATATTTACATTCCAAATGGTTTTTTTCTTATTTAAAATAATTAAATTTCAAATTATCCGTGAGAAACTTTAAATAAAATATTTATAACTAATTTTTATTTCTAATGAACACAATAGAACCTTTTTCAGGGCAACATAATAGAACTTTAAATTAAATATAATTACTATTTTCTGGTATTGTGATTATATGATATTAATAAATAGCTTTATATATTATATAAGTCTTAAAAAATGCTGCTAAAATATATATATATATATATATATAAGTTTTATAAAAAAAATTACTGTAATAAAGTTATGTATTATTAAATATATAATTTAGAAAAAAAATATTAATTTGTTGCAGTCCCTTATAAATTTTAATTATATTAAATCATTTAAATGTTATAATATTGAAAACTAATTAGGATGAAGACTGAAGAGAAGCGATAAATTCATAATATGGAAGTAATTAACGTGAGAAAGAAAATATTAAACAAGACAGCCGATCAGTGGGGTCAATAGAAGTCTAGCTTGGTATGTTGTACGCGTTTACTTTACAAAACTACAAAACTGTTACTGTTAGCAAGCAGAAATTTCCGTACTGTAATAATGCATGGGCAAATTTCAAACTTCCACATAACCATTTATGTAACACTACTTTTTAAAGGTAAAATTATAAAATTGATATCTTATTTTATCTCTAGTTTCAGATTTCATCTTTCAATTTTTTAATTCACAAATTTAGTCTTTTTCTAAAATAGTGTAATGTTGATTTTCAGGTCACAATTAGACGTTTACAATTACAAAGAAATATTGACTATTACGTGTCACGTTCTTATTGGATAATGACTGTTATGTATCATGTTTTGATTGGTCAATGAAAACAACAATATATTTTATCTTTCATGGAGTTTACATCTAATCAGAATGTGACATGTGACAGTCATCCAATAGTAACGTGACATGTGGCAATCAAAGTCACTGGGCCAACGCAACATTCAATTGTGTAATGAGAGACCAACATTACACGATTTTACAAAATAAGAAGATCAAATTCATAAATTAAAAAATTGGGAGACCAAATCCGAAACGAGAGATAAAGTGAAAGACCAATTTTATAATTTTGCTGTTTTTTAAAACTTTTCTAATTAAAATATAAAAGAAATTTAATTTAATTTAATTTAATATATGCTATAAATCATTGAGTTTTAAAAATATAATAAGTATAATTTTGTGTTTTAAGTGTAATTAAGAGTTGCACTTTTGATACAAGTGGAGGGGAGTTATTATAGACCTCATGTAAATTATTATAGATTCCTAACTATTAAAGTGGTTGAGAATTTTTTATTTATTTTAGAATTATTCTCATTGAATAAAATATACATGATGATTCCATTATATATTATTTTTCACATCCTTTTGTTGCAAGAGAAGCGTGATTCTATTATTATATTTTTTGGCACTTCCATTAATATAGTCTTTCCTCTTAATTATGTTTGTTCTAACTTTAGAACTATTATTGGTTAAACAAAATAATACCCAAGCCAATTAATTCAAGCACTTGACGCTAGTAATCATTAATTTTACTAATAATTTTTTTGAAAAAAAATTATTAGTCACATATGATGCTCTTACAAAAAATAATACAGTAATGACATTTTACTAAAGATTTTAGTTTATATATTCATAAAATATCATAAAAATATATTAATAATATTTATTTATATTTGGTGATATTTTTTAAATGTTACTAAATTTTTTTAGTAATATTTTACTAAATGTTAAATAGAAAATATTACTAATTGTCACTGTGTAGTAGTGAATTATATTTTAGATTATTAAAATTAACAGTATAACTTATAAAATTGATTATTATGATTATAAATAAATTATTATATATTTAAAATATATTTTAATTATTATTTTAGCAAATTAGTATTCTAAAATAATAATTACAAATGATATACGTATATATAAGTAAAATCAAATTAAATACAAATATTATTGTAGTATTTAGTTAGTGTTATTAATCATATTTATATAAATATTTAAATAATCTAGCATTTTTCTTATATAATATTCATTATTATATTTGTTAAAATCATACATGATAAATTTTAATAATATTATTAAATATAATGTGTTGATTGAATTTAATAAATATAATGTTAATATATGGATAATAGACATTCAAATTTTTAAATGAATTTATTTATATAAAAATTATTATTAAATAAAATGTAATTACTAAAATATACATTTTAAAGAATATTTGTTTAGTAAGATTTGTTAATCCTAAATGTTTATATGTAGGAGAACGATATATTTTGTAGAAACTCATATTTAATTCTTTTATGTGTAAATTTTTTTATTTTAATGACAGATATGGATAATGCATAAAATTAATTTTTGGATTAGTAGTTAGAAGAAATCCATATTCTTTGAACCGATAAAAAAAGTATATTAAATTATATATTTTATCATAAGGGATGAGGAGCAAAATTATATATTAAATCCATACTCTAATTTTATTCAATTTTTTTTATTTTTTTTATCTGTATATTTTTTCTTTAAAAAAATAAAAAACAAAATTATAAATTTTAATTTAATAAATAAATAATTTTAAAACCAATTAAAAAATTATATAACATAATATTTATATAATAATATTTTAAATTAAAAAAATAAAAAGAAGAGAAAAAATCCCAAGTAATATATATTGGAAAAAAATTTTAAAAAAGGTGTATTTACTAAAAAAAACCTGCACAAAAGTGCAATACTTAGACGATCTCTTAATTGAGAATAGTATAATATATTTTATATTTTACATAAGTTGCGAGAATGAAGTATAACACCTGCCTTTGTAAGGGAAAAGAGAGTGTAATTTCCTCTGGAAGAATATGATACTATTTATGAAGTCAATGCAAGTCTTGACAGGTTGTCTTGCATGATGCATACGTTGGTAAATTTCTAACTTCTTTTGGTATTTGAAGGGAAACATACAAAAAAAAAAAGGACAAAACAAAGAAAGACTGATAAGAAAAGCCCTAATAAGTAATAACCCTTAGGGAGGGTTACATGATCACGATTTGATTTGACATGCTTCTAGATTAACGACTCAAATGAAAAATATTGAATTTCCTTCCTTTTTAATATATATATATATATATATATATATATATAAATGAATTTATTATTCAATAAAAGAATTAAAAACGTTATTAAAACCCTAAATTTTATAGAAATTAATGTAAAATAGCAAACACGTTAGAGTAAAATATCCATTTTTACTTCTTTCACGCTCTATCATCCTATTTAGTTAAGGTACTAAAAGGCAAGGGTTGAAATTAATATATAATTTAATTAATTTATTAAAACGACTCATACAAAAAATTTTAATGTTCTATCATTGCATTAGATTTTACTAAAAGCCAATTTGGTTTCTTAATTTTTTTGTCATCATTATCAATTAAGTATTAAAATATTTATTAATAGCAATATTACTAGAATAAATTACACTTTCCTCTCTTAAAAAATACGAATATCACACTATCATCTCCTCTTATATTAAAAATTTTACTCTCTTTACCTAACAAATTTGAATACATTACACTTTATTTCTTTTTAATTTTACGTTAAAATTCTGTTTGTTTCCATTAAAATAAACTACATTATTAAAATATTCTTTACAATACCACCTCCTCAAAGGTGCAAATATTTCACTGCACTCCCTTCTTGTGTTAAAATACATACTTCATCCCTTAACTAATGAGCGCGCGTGTATATATATATATATATATATATATTATTTTTTTTGGATATTTCGTTTTAAAATGTTTGATAATTAATTTTTTAAAAAAATTGTAAAATTTTAGTGTCTGTATACACACATTTATTTGATTATGTTAGTACTGAATTTTGTTATAATTAAATTTTATTTAATAATAGATTTTTACATGAATATATTCAGGTGAAAAGTTATACGTTACATTTATTAAAATTAATAAATATAGTATTTAAATTTAATAATAGAGGATATTATGAAAATTAATTGTAAATTATTTTTTATGACAAATTTTTAACCTCCCTTAAGTACAGTACACGCGTATAAATTATTTGATAATTAATTTTTTTAAAACAATTATAAAATTTTATTGTCTGTATACACACACATTTTATTTGTTTGTTAGTAGTGAATTTTATTATAATTAAATTTTATTTAATAATAGATTTTTACATATATATTCATGTGAAAAGTTATGCGCGCGTTACATTTATCAAAATTAATAAATATAGTATTTAGATTTAATAATAGAGGATATTATGAAAATTAATCATATATTATTTTTTCACGACAAATTTTTACCCATTGCTGAAGTACTAGATTTCCACCCTTAATTACAATGTACGGGTATAAATGAGTTCAAAATACTCCAATTCAAAATTTGAGTCATGACATTTCATTTCCAAATTAACATAATATTGTTTGCATAATTAAGTCACTTTATTAGCTTATTTGTCTTCGTGTTTTTAGTTCTACACCACTCTCTATTTAATGTTTGTAACCTAAAAAATTATCTATTTAAAGTGAGTTTTTTTTATCGGCAATATTAAGACAAAATCAAAACCGCGATTTTTATCATGGTTCCTTTCTCTCTTCCCTTCTATTTAAGGTGGGTATGCTTAGTAATTATAGAACATAAAACAAACATATACTATTTAGTGGGTTAAAGTTGTTATTTTTTATTTGAAAAGAAAAAAGCAATTACTAATAATAAGTAATGTATATACATCTTTCAATTTGACAAACATTAAATTAAACTTAAAGTGAATTACTTATGCACTTTAATTTCAAGAAATTAAGCTCAATTTCAATGAAATTTAATAATTTGATACTTTGTCTTTTTAAGAGAAAATGTCCAGTATACTGATACAAACCTGAGTTGCAAATTAAGTTATAAAAACTTTATTTTCGATGGGTACCTAAAAAAAAAACAGGTGAAATATATACCGTAGTATGACTTCAAGAATATGTATAATAGTTAAATCGATACCAAGGTTAGGTAGATTTCTTGTGAATGAATCCTGCAAACATATCATTATCAACTCGAGTCCTGTTAGAATAGCCTCAAAATTCAATCATCCACTTGAAAATTTGACCACTAAGACAAATTCTCACTTCTCTGTGTATTTTTTTTTTCCTAACCTAACATTTTTTCCTAATCTAACATGATGTTAGAATATGTAACGCGAATAATATTAAAGATGATTAAAATAAATAAATACATAAATATGTAAAAGCATACATATTATTACATCAGAAGTTTTATAGGAGTACATAGTATACAACAATATACATATTGGATCAAGCTCCATGCGTCCTTAATTTGCACGGTTAAAAGTTTACAATGTGAAAAGAATCCATACCTTGTAATATAATAAAGAATAAATAACACAAAATATATAAGGAAAAACATACAAAGTATATAAATTAATAAATATTATATTAATTTTTTAAAAAATAATTCTTCATAGAAAGTTAATTTTTATATTTAAATAATTTAATTTTTTTTCATTACACTTGAAATGAATGCAAATAACTTCCGATCCTAAACAAGTATTAAATATAAGATGTAACGTGAATAATATTAAAGATGATTAAAGAAAATAAATATGTAAAAGTATACATTATTACATGGAATTGAGCAAATTAAAGCAATCTAAATATTTTTCACTAATCAGTAAAATGGTACTTAAACTGAAGTTCCGTAATGCAAAGAATTATTCATTTTAAATCCACACTTAAATCAGTTTTCCTTCTAAGGTAGTGCATGCAATTCAAATATTATAGAATTCTACTTTTAGTTTGCTAACTATAAAAGGATTCTAATGTTCTATAACATTTTTTCTGGCCTTTTCTATCTACTTACTCTCCTGGATAGTTGGTAAAAAATATGTATTTTAATTAGCTACAAAATATCATCTTCGGTCTCTTTTACAAGCCTTTCTACATCTTTACCTGCAACATAAAATTCCAAAAGTTTTTTAGTTAAAAGTAGAACGGGGAAACTAATAATAACATAATAATAATCTTGAGCTTTCTTTAAAGGCAGCACTATAGTTGAGAATGTGGCAGCAGATATACTATTACAATCTGTGCTTATAGAGTTTCAATGAACTCAATTTCAATCTTGGCATCCAATGGCAATGTAGCCACTTCTTAAATTGAACCGTTGGAAAAGCAGCTAAATAAAATTGTTATCTTTTAATTATGACCAATTAATTTAGGAAATAAATGTTAGGAAACATTAATCAATAATATTTACATTCCAAATGGTTTTTCTTATTTAAAATAATTAAATTTCAAATTATCCTTGAGAAACTTTAAATAAAATATTTATAACTAATTTTTATTTCTAATGAACACAATAGAACCTTTTTCAGGGCAACATAATAGAACTTTAAATTAAATATAATTATTATTTTCTGGTATATATTGTGATTATATGATCTTAATAATAAGCTTTATATATTATATAAGTCTTAAAAAATGCTGCTAAAAAATATATATAAGTTTTATAAAAAAAATTGCTGTAATAAAGTTATGTATTATTAAATATATAATTTAGATAAAAAATATTAATTTGTTGCAGTCCCTTATACATTTTAATTATATTAAATCATTTAAATGTTATAATATTGAAAACTAATTAGGATGAAGACTGAAGAGAAGTGATAAATTCATAATACGGAAGTAATTAACGTGAGAAAGAAAATATCAAACAAGACAGCCGATCAGTGGGGTCAATAGAAGTCTAGCTTGGTTGTACGCGTTTACTTTACAAAACTACAAAACTGTTACTGTTAGCAAGCAGAAATTTCCGTACTGTAATAATGCATGGGCAAATTTTAAATTCCACTTAACCATTTATGTAACACTGTACTTTTTTAAGCTAAAATTATAAAATTGGTATCTTATATTATCTTTAGTTTCAGATTTCATCTCTTAAATTTTTTATTCATGAATTTGGTTCTTTTGTAAAATCATGTTGGTTCTCCAGATCACAATTAGACATTTACGGTTACAAAGAAATATTAACTATTACGTGTCACGTTTTTATTGGATGATGACGGTCATATATCATGTTCTGACTGGTCAATGAAAACAATAATATATTTCATCTTTCATGGAGTTTATATCTAATCAGAATGTGACACGTGATCATCATCATCCAATAGTAACATGACATGTGATAATCAAAGTCACTGGCTAACGGTCAACATTCAATTGTGGCATGAGGGATCAATATTACACGATTTTATAAAATAAGAGGGTCAAATTCGTAAATTAAAAAATTAGGAGACCAAATTCGAAACAGAAGATAAAGTGGGAGACCAATTTTATAATTTTACCTTTTTTTAACAACTTTTCTAATTAAAATATAAAAGAAATTTAATTTAATTTATGCTATAAATCATTGAGTTTTTAAAATATAATAAGTTTAATTATGTGTTTTAAGTGTAATTAAGAGTTGCACTTTTGATACAAGTGGAGGAGAGTTACTGTGGACCTCATGTAAATTGTTATAGATTCCTAACTATCAAAGTGGTTGAGAATTTTTTGTTTATTTTAGAATTACTCTCATTAAATAAAATATACATGATGATTCCATTATATATTATTTTTCACATCCTTTTGTTGCAAGAGAAGCCTGATTCTATTATTATATGTTTTGGCACTTCCATTAATATAGTCTTTCCTCTTAATTATGTTTTTTTTTTTTTTACATTAACAAGGTTCTAACTTTAGAACTATTATTGGTTAAACAAAATAATACCCAAGCCAATTAATTCAAGCACTTGACGCTAGTAATCATCAATTTTACTAATAATTTTTTTGAAAAAAAATTATTAGTCACATATGATGCTCTTACAAAAAGTAATACAGTAGTGACATTTTACTAAAGATTTTAGTTTATATATTCATAAAATATCATAAACATATATTAATAATATTTATTTAAATTTGGTGATATTTTTTAAATGTTACTAAAGTTTTTAGTAATATTTTAGTAAATATTAAATAGAAAATATTACTAATTGTCACTGTGTAGTAGTGAATTATATTTTAGATTATTAAAATTAACAGTATAACTTATAAAATTAAATATTATGATTATAAATAAAGTATTATATATTTAAAATATATTTTAATTATTATTCTAGCAAATTAGTATTCTAAAATAATAATTACAAATGATATACGTATATATAAGTAAAATCAAATTAAATACAAATATTAATGTAGTATTTAGTTAGTGTTATTAATCATATTTATATAAATATTTAAATAATCTAGCATTTTTCTTATATAATATTCATTATTATATTTGTTAAAATCATACATGATAAATTTTAATAATATTATTAAATATAATGTGTTGATTGAATTTAATAAATATAATGTTATATATGGTTAATAGACATTCAAATTTTTAAATGAATTTATTTATATAAAAATTATTATTAAATAAAATGCAATTACTAAAATATACATTTTAAAGAATATTTGTTTAGTAAGATTTGTTAATCCTAAATGTTTATATGTAGGAGAACGATTTATTTTGTAGAGAAACTTATATTTAATTTTTTTATGTGTAAATTTTTTTATTTCAATAACAGACATGGATAATGCATAAAATTAATTTTTGGATTAGTAGTTAGAAGAAATCCATATTCTTTGAACCGATAAAAAAAAGTATATTAAATTATATATTTTATAATAAGGGATGAGGAGCAAAAGTGAGTTTTTTCTCTTCAGTAAATACACCTCCTCTTTTTTTTTTTTCAATCTATACTACTTTATAATTTAATTCCCAATATATATTAATTACTCGGTACTTTCTCTCTCCTTTTTGTTTTTTAATTTAAAATATTATAAAATATAAATATTATATTATATAATTTTTTAATTAGTTTTAAAATTATATATTTATTAAATTAAATTTTATATATTTTTAATTTTTTTAAAAGAAAATGATATTATTAAATATAATTATTTTTGTTTTATTATTTAATTTACTTAACATATTTTTTAGGTGACTATTTTTATTTAAAATCTAAATTTTCTAATATAATTATTTTTATTATTATTATATTATTAAATATAATTAGTTTGTTTATATCATTAGATTTAATTAAAAAATGAGAAGACTTTTATCCATAGAAGAATATTATATTGCATTATCAATAAAATACTTAAATAATTACATTTGACTAAGGAAAAACTAAAAAATAGAGATATATTAAGATAATTATTTCTATTATAATCATGTTGCCTTAAAATTCACATTTTTTTCTACTTTGAGTTCATATCAGACTATCCTTTGTCATCATCTTTCTTTTATTTTTCATATTTTAATCTTTTGTAAGCCATAAATAATAAAAATATTAAATTTTATCACTTAAGTCAAATATATCTACTAAATAAATATATTTATAGATATTTTTAATATATTTTGATTTAAAGATATTTTCAATAATTTTTTTAAAGATATTTTCAATATAGCAGTTATTATTCTTTTAAATTTTATGTCTATAGCATAAGATAGATGTATCAATTATTGTTTTACTGTGTTTTTTAGTTTATTTTAATACTACTAACTAATTTTCTTACTTTTTTAATTGGCAAACATAACAAAAAAAATATCAGTAACACATAAATTTAACTATAAAAGTACATATAAAGTAACTAAATGACACTTTATTTATTTTTAATTTTGCGTTAAAATTCTGTTTGTTTCCATTAAAATAAACTACATTATTAAAATATTATTTACAATACCACCTCCTGATCAAATGTGCAAAGATTTCACTGCACTCCCTTCTTGTGTTAAAATACATACTTCATCCCTTAACTAATGAGCGCATATATATATATATATATATATATATATATATATTATTTTTTTGGATATTTCGTTTTAAAATGTTTGATAATTAATTTTTTAAAACAATTATAAAATTTTAATGTCTGTATACACACAATTACACACATTTATTTGTTTGTGTTAGTACTGAATTTTGTTATAATTAAATTTTATTTAATAATAGATTTTTGCATGAATATATTCAGGTGAAAAGTTATACGTTACATTTATTAAAATTAATAAATATAGTATTTAAATTTAATAATAGAGGATATTATGAAAATTAATTATAAATTATTTTTTATTACAAATTTTTAACCATTGCCGAAGTACTAAATTTCCACCCTTAATTACAGTACACGCGTATAAATTAGTTCAAAATACTCCAATTGAAAATTTGAGTCATAACATTTCATTCACAAATTAACATAATATTGTTTGCATAATTAAGTCACTTTATTAGCTTATTTGTTTCGTGTTTTTAGTTTTACACCACGCTCTATTAAATGTTTGTAACCTAAAAAATTATCTATTTAAAGTGAGTTTTTTTTTATATAAGCAAATGTTAAGACAAAATCAAACCCGCGATTTTACAATCGTTCCTTCCTCTCTTTCCTTTTATTTAAAGTGAATGTGCTTGTAATTATAGCACATAAAACAAACATATACTATTTAGTGGGTTAAAGTTGTAATTTTTTTATTTGAAAAGAAAAAAAACAATTACTAATAATAAGTAATGTATATACATCTTTCAATTTGACAAACATTAAATTAAACTTAAAGTGAATTACTTTTGCACTTTAATTTCAAGAAATTGAGCTCAATTTCAATGAAATTTAATAATTTGATACTTTATCTTTTTAAGAGAAAATGTCCAGTATACTGACACAAACCTGAGTTGCAAATTGAGTTAGAAAAACTTTATTTTCGTTGAGTACTTAAAAAAAAAGGTGAAATATATACCGTAGTATGACTTTATACGAGTCGAGAATATGTATAATAGTTAAATCAATACTAAGGTTAGGCAGATTTCTTGTGAATGAAATCCTGCAAACATATCATTATCATCGCGAGTCGTGTTAGAATAGCCTCAAGAAGCAGAGAGATATGACACTAACCTCAGCTATCCAATGTAAGTGTTGCTGGCTGAGAGAAATCATCAACAAATGATATTAAAAATTTTGTATATGGCAGGAGCACAAAAAGAACATTAAATTTTAGTTAAACATATCCCTAAAATAATAATAAAAAAACATTTCACAATGAAAGTAATACCCCTTAGTTTGACAAAAAAAACCAATAAAATCTATAGACCTATTAATAATAAACTAACATGTCAGAAAATGGATTTAAATTTAAGTCAATCCTAAAAGTTTGACTTGTAAGATAAAGATTAATCATTACTTATATAGTTTATCTCGATAATATAAAAATACCATATCTAGTCATTCTACATCGGTTGAACTATAACCGATGTAGAAACCTTTCATTTTCTACATCGGTTGATTGATAACCGATATAGAAACTTACCCATTCAACATCGGTTTCAGTCTTAGAACCGCTGTAGAAAGTTACCCATTCTACATCGGTTGTAGCTAGACAACCGATGTAGAAAAGCTGGCCTTCAAAGACAGTCATAAAACCGATGTTGTGATTCAACGATCCCGGGTTACCACCACGCGTCATAATCGATGTAGAAAGGTCATTAGAATCGATGTAGAAGACCTTTTTTTTAGTAGTGCATTTTTCTCGTGACTATCCATCATATCAGAGTTTCATCAGGATCATGTTAATTGGGAGATTTTAAAAGAAAATTCCTTGATGTAGGACAACCTAAAGTGGACATAAAAGTTAATGGTGGGAGTAGGCCCATGTTGCAACAACTTAACAAGGAAGGACCTAAGGCAGGACCATCAAGGAAACCACAGCCTCGTGTACGTGACCCCACTATAGGGAAGAATACTCAAAAAACTACCAATAGGAAGGTTCAGAAAACCTTTATGTCAAATAATAGCAAAGGGAAGGATAAGGCTCAAGAGAGTCTGATTAAGGGCATGAATAATAAGGAAGTAGGCAACAACAGGATGACGGGCAACAGTAATGATGAAGAAAATAAAAAGAAGGATGGTAGCATGAAAAAAACGGTTCCAACAAACTATGATCCAAAAGGAAGCACGGACGAGGCGTTATTAGCGGTGATGAGAAACATGGAAGCTCTCATCTCTATGTTTGCAACTCGTTTCCATTATGATAAAATGGATATGGTTTTTAATGCAAATAAGCCTGCAAATTTGGTGGATAAGGAATCCTTGAGTAATAATACTTTTAATACTCCTAGAGAAGAAGCTATGAGTGGTGTTATACAGGAGGTTGTGAGTCCTTAGGAGATCGTGGGATAAGACCCAACACAACCAAAATTGTCTCCCAATAATATGTGTTGGAATTGTAGAGGAGTGAGGGGCAAGGGATTTCCCATTCTTATCAATGAAATAATAAGAGAGTACAATTTATCTCTTTGCTTTCTTTTAGAAACTTGTTCCTTTGTTCATACAGCGGAAAGGGTGATTGAAAGAATTGGCTTTGATACTCATTTTGTGGTACCTTCGAATGGGCAATCAGGGGGGCTTTATTGTCTTTGGAATACCATTGTTGTATACCTTTTCTATTCCAGGTGCTCAATTTGTTTACCACCACAATCTTACTGAGGTAATCCATAAATAGTTATTTGGTTGTATTTGGAACCTAATTTTTGTTCCATTTTATCTTGTTTTTACTTTATTTTGTTTGTAAAACTTAAAGGATATGTGTTAAGTGTGTACTGTTGAGCAAAGCAACTAATAAAGAGAAAAGAGCACCAAAGGAGATAAGAAAAGGAAAATTCTGAAATTTTTTATTGAGCACGGCCTATACTGAACCTATAGGCCATATTGATCCAACATAACCTATGGCGATAGAAGGTCATGCTCACCCAACACTACCCATGCAAACCCCAGCAGGACCCGTGTTGGCCTTTACATTGTAGCCTATTTTAAACATTATAAATAAAAGTGTAAAAGGTCCTTTTAGGTTTTGCTTTATTTTTATTTACGAATAGCAAGAGCTTTTGAGAAGAGAACTACATCGAAAAGAATTGGGCAGTCCGAATTTGTTTAGAGTTTTCTATCTCTTTTATTTCTAATGCAATATTATATGTTGTTTAACTATTATGTAGTCATGGTTGATCAAATCCCTTAGAACTTGGATTGTGATGTAACTATACTCATTTACTTTAATTTCTCTTTTTAATAAAGTTCTTCAAAGTTATTCAATTGATTGTATCTTTCTATTGCTTTCACTTCTATATTGGAATCATTCTGATTATTAGTTAATTGTGTTTGTGATCATCTTCTCATAATTGACCGACCTATAGAATGAAATGGTTCATAAAGCTTATATGATCAAACAATCTCATTTTTACAAAGTTATATGTTATTCATCATTAAATTTCAAATGACTAATGCATGATTAATTTAGAAAAAACAGTATTCTCATGCGAAATCATAATTTGAGTCATTCCTTTTCATACATATCTTTTATTGAAATTATTGTTTGTTTTTAATTTTATTTTCTTGAACACAACTAAACTCTAGGATACCATATCCGAATTTCATTATTGTTAGTACGTAAGATTAGTGAGTCCATATTTTGTGCATTAGTAATTAAGTATGTTTTCCTTATTCCTTTTCAATTTTAAATATTGTTATTAAAATCAGAATGGACCATTTGAATCTATTCTTCTAAGGGAACTATTATTGGCCCTTACACATTGCTTTTGGCCCTACTCCCCCCTTCAAAATATTCATATGCCCATATTAGGCATGAACTACTTTTTTTTTAATTATTATTCAATTTGATCCCTCTGTTTTGAGATATTCATTCAATATGATCTTTTCGTTTGACATCATTTGTGTCAATTTAGACAAAGGGGTAATATGAGCATTTTTTGTTTTAGAAATCAAATTCAACATTTTTAAAATAGAGAGATCAATTTGAATAATATAAATAAAAAAGACCAAAAGAATAATTTAAACTAAAAATAAGGATAAAAAGAAAGAAAGAAAAAGAATTGAAAAGAATGAAATGGACCATGCGTAAAGTTAAACATATGAATATTTACTTAAATCACATTAGTCAACATTTTAACAAAAATTTAGATAATCTAATTTGAATTCAAACACTCACATCGTGGGAAAATTTCAAACGGCCACAAACACCAGTAGGTAATTGAGTAGCTTGATAATACATGCCAGTCACTTGGTCATATACAAATTTGTAATACAAAATAGTATAAAAGAATGCTGGCCTAAAATTCTTAAAACTTATACAATATTTATTGAAGCTCCCATCAAAATGGTGCCCCTGATGTATGGGATAAGAAAAACATCCTAATTGGATTTTGATACAAATAACATACAATGGGAAGTTTAATATACATTATGAAGTAAGTCATATCTTACACATTCTCTGGTGATGATTGATCATAATGTCTGACAAGGTGCTCTCTGATTTGATCTTCTTGCTCTGTAGTGATCTCCAATTTGGAGGATTTTTTACCACGATACAGAACATAATGTTGAATAATGAAAATAATGTCAAAGAATACAAATACCTGCAGTTGTGTATTACATAAAAAACAATGTCACAAAAGCATCAAGCAGCAGTGTCTGACTAACCTAATAAACAAACCTAATTTACCAGGCACAAACTCCATCCTAGATCTATGCAAAATGCAAAATTGGATTCTCAGTAGTGCTTCTACTACTCAGTTTGAGTAGTAAGCCATCACTCTTAAATAAAACAATTCATTTTCTCGACCAAAAAACAGTAGTAAATTCTAAGATTAAAATAATGATTAAAAAATAAAACCAGAATCAGTAGTCACTACTAGAATCACAACAGCATGCAAAATATACGGAAAAGAAAAATAAGAAACAACTATTAACGTAAGAAAGAAGTAAAATATTCCTCAAGAGAGCTTCCCATTCCAAAGATACACTACAAGAAAAATAACCTATGCCTACGGACGCTTTTTTGCTACAGACATAAATTAGTGTAGGTAAATCTCAAAAATACTTTTACCTACAACTGACTAATGTAGGTAAAACTCAACCATTTGTACCAACCATTATTTGGTATAGACAAATTTATTAAAACTAAAAAAATACTTCTACCTACAATTATGTTATGTAGGTAAAACTCCAAAAAACTTGTGCCTATAGTTGATTAGTGTAGGTAAAACTCAAAAGAATTACTACCTACAGAAGCAGAGTGTAGGCAAAATTTAAAAAAATTTATACCTACAACTACGTGATGTAGATAAAACTTCACAAATTCTATGCCTATAATTGGTTGGTGTAGGTATAACCTCAAAAGTCTTATACCTACGATTGTTGGTGTAGGTAAAACTCTTTAAGACTATTTGAATTTGAATACTAGTCTCTTGTTTTTTTAGTAAATACTCAATCTCAAAAAATAATCATTCAATTTAAATTAATTTTTAGTTAATAATTATTCAAAATTTTCATTGACATTCGTCAGGACACGTGACACGTGTGTGACCAAATTTCCCATTTGAACTTTGAACCTGAGCGTTGTTTTCTCAAATCCACTTTAATCTAACCCAACACAACTTTTTCTTTATTTTGTGATTGAAGAAGAATAACAAAAATCGTGAATTGTTCGCCAAAGAGAAAAGTGTAGAAGAAGAAGTAAAACATTAATCTTTCTCAATTTTTTAAAATTCATAAACAAATATTTGATAGGTCATGATCCTTAAACTATTCTCTGATTAAGTTTTTAGTCCCATACCATATTAAGTATCACATATACTCAAACCAAATTGGATTGTATATGACTACACAAGTCTTTTCTAAGTCACAACAAGAAATGAGAAAAAAAATAAAACATAAAAAAAAGGTTAAAATATTTCTGAAGTGACGCCTACCTATAAAGCATAAAACCCAAGCGCGTTGCTTCCTCTGATCCGAAACGAACCTCAACAACGCTGAACGCAGAAAGGGGAAAAAGGAGATTAGGGTTTAGGAAGCAGCGACAACAATGGATTTCACAGCGGAGAAGAAGGAATCAGAGAGCAAAACCGAAAATGCTCATCCAACAACGTTAGATTCTTCTTCTCAATTGGCATCGGCACTTGATTCCAACAACAAAGAAATCGAAGAACGACAAGCTCGTGAACTCAAAGCCGGTCTTCACCCCCTCAAGGTTCCTCTCTCTCTCACACACACACTTCTATTTTCATTTCATCACCACTCAATCGCTCAAACACTACCAACAATTATTAGTATTGCTGTTGTTGTTAGAATAAAATTTAGATACGTTTTTGGTGCTTTTCTCCTATTAGAACTAGAGTTTCAACTTGATAATCTATAGTGGGATATGTAAACTTTTCATTACGCAGATTACTGAGATGAAACTTCAATTTTGATTAGAGAATGGGATCAAAAGTATATGAAGAACTGTATCTAAGTTTTGTCTATTATTATGTGTTTGTTCCTTACATTAGGATAATTTTGACTTTGAGCCTGGTCTATGGTTTTGTATTTGGGACGAAGTGGTTTACAATGAGAAGTTGGTGACTGATATCTAGGATTTTTATTTTTTAATTTGTTTTTTGAATTTTGGTGTTTTTATTGGAGAATGGTGATTTAAGGGCCTGACTGATGTTTGCACTAACGCATAAACATGCTGGGGGTGATTGCAGTCCCTAACTTTTGAAAACTTTAAAATATCCCCTCTTTTTTGTATGAATTTATCAATTTTTTTTCTATTAAACTTTTCTATTTTAGCTCTCTATTTCATTTCAGTTTCTGCCATTGCTTTTTGTTTGTGTCATAATGACAATTTCAGAATTTCATAATTTTATCTGATTATGATAGGGGAGGAAAGGGTGAGGGCCAGGGTGGCTCTGGAGCAAATGGGACTATAACTGGGAAGGCTTGCCCCAAAGGGTTGTACGGTACCTTTTGTGAGGTATTTTTTCTTTCCACTTTCCCCAATTCTGTTATGTGCTCTAGCTAGGCCTTTTGATCTTCGATTTCCATATTTGTTGGATGTGTGACCTCATTCTTTGTCCTGGTAGTTTGTCTAAATTTGTTACTTTTAATGGTTAAATGTATGTGGAGGGATATTAGTTTTATCATAATGGTCATCATCACTATTTAGGTGATGTGGTATCATAAGATGATGGTTGAATTATGTTTTCTTTACTTTTTTAATTTTAAAAAAGAACTAATGAAAAACGTTCATAGAATTCGCATATGTTTGGATAAGGATTTAGGGTTATATGATATGCTGCCCTTATTATCATTGTTCCATCAAAGCATAAATTTTGAGACAAAAGACACACAAGGGCACGAGGATTCCTATAATACTTACTCCTATGAGACAAAAACTTATTCCGAGCCAACTTGTACAATAATATATATGATTTTAATATGATGTGCCAACTTGTGAAAATTCAAATCAGTGACTGCAATCTGAATCTCAGTGCACCCAACATCTGCAATCACAATTTAAAATTTTGCTACTTATGATATTAATGGGTGCTTGAAGGATGTTTCTGTTTCTGGCATGTACAAAGATTGTGCTGCTATTCTGCATTTTTTTGTTTTGTACTCTGTTTTTTTTTTTTGAAGGATTTATTATCCTCCTTCAATTGTAATAGAGTTCTTTTTTAAAGCCATTGATCTCCCTTGCCCCAATTTTTCCCTGGCTTCAACTATTGCTTGATGAGCATCAGCTCTCTAAAGATTTTTTTTATAAAATTCTTTATCTTTTTCTAAAAGATTTAGACAATTTTTTTAATTAAATTATCTAAATGAAGTCAAGGGTAGGTAGCTACAAATCTCAAATATTGGAAATTATTTTAATTTATAAAATGAATGAATTTTGAGAAAATTGTGTTATGACCGTTGCAACAATTATATATACATTTTTTTGTTATTAATGATTGATTACTATCATAATGTGATTCCTTATAATTATTGCTATATCTGGTCGATGGCAAAAAGAACAAGGTTTATGGGCAGAACCTTTGTTATTTGGCTAAGTTATTTCTTGATCACAAGGCCCTCTATTATGATGTAGACATGTTTCTGTTCTATGTTTTGTGTGAATGTGATGAACGAGGATGTCACATGGTTGGCTATTTCTCCAAGGTAAAATATCACAGTGTTGTCATTAAACTCTTTAGAGTACTTGTTTTCCTGTTTTGGTAACCTTCAGAATAATTATCTCATCTACACAACTCTTTATATGAAAACCCGAGCCTGGACAAAATTGTAGTTAAGATATTTTTTGGTTCTTGCATCTGAATTAGTCTTGTGTGGAGGTGGCAATTGCCGCTATCCTTTACCAGCAAGCAACTTGTTATCCTTTTTTGTTTGATTGAATATAACTTTGAAGCAAGTGTGTTTTTCGTCTTTTTCAGTAGTACACTCTGTTTTGAAGTATTAACTCTGTAAAGCTAGTGAAGCAATTAGAGACATCTAAAGAAGCAAAAGCTAGAGGAGCTAACTCAGTAAGTTTTCTCATCCTTGCAGTTGTCTTGCCTACCTAGGTTCAGAAGGTTCATGTACATGTTTTCAAAATTTGGTTGTGCTTGATGAGTTATGCTTCAACACTCATTATTTTCTCTCTCTAAAAATATTAAATAAATGATTTTTACAGACCAAGATAAGACACAGCCTGTGATTATTTTCTCTCTCTATGAACCAAAACCTGTCAAACACATCAGGGTGGCCATAAATGCTAGTTCACGCTAACATGTCGTATATATAAGATTTGTATTACTTATATAACAAATTTTTATAAAAAATATTATAATGCAGTTAGAGGAGAGAAAGAGTGGAGTAGGAGTCAGTGATTCTAGTGGGTTGCTATCCAAATTTAATAGTTTTTTTTGGTGTTATTCATTTTATATTTATTTGAGATTATGCAATCTATGCTTATATTTATTTATAGTTACAGGATAAAAAATAGTTATTTTTTAATGGATTTATTTGTCACTACTTATAGCTTTGCTCAGTTTTTTTGATACACAAAAATAATTAGGCTTATTGAATCAAGTAGTTATAATATTCTTAAAAAAACAAGTTTTTTACAGTAAAAAAAAGTTATGATAGCCTATTTTTTCTAATTTTTTTTCATAAGTTAGAACTAATTTATATATTTAAGTTAGAAAAATTAAATGTGAAATTTTATAAAAAAAAAATGAAAGTATATAAAACACTGTAGTTTTAACTTTTGAAAAATAATTTATTTTAGTATTTTATTTTTCTCTTAAAAAATTTGATTGAATATAAGATTAAAACCAGATGGGTATTGCTAACCGTGTAGCCTTTAGGTATGGTAGTTATCATGGGTGGTCCGCAAGTTAAAGTGAAAGAAACCATGAACCACTTAAATTTGCTGCTACTTTACAGTATCACTATTTAATCGTGAATTTTTGTGCCAAAAATTACTCAATCATGTTATGAATTATTAAAAATATAGAAAAAAACCTCATAATATTTAATCGTGAATTTTTACATTCATAATATTTTCTAAACCTGCCCGTGTGTGAGCACACGTGTAGTGTGTAAATTAACTACGTTAATAGTTAAGTAATTTAAATTTTAATAATAATTAAATAAAATATACAAGTTAAAAATTAAAATATATTAGAATTTTCTCAGTGAGTTTCCATGAGGTTCTAATTATCATATATTAGAATTTTTAAAGAGTTACCTTTCTAAATCTAAATTTCTATTGGTTTTCTTGATTGCCACCGCCAGTTTCACGACTCTAAGGAGGTTTTTCTCTCCTATCACTTCAATCTTCAGAGCGCCGACACAATTGAAGCCAGATGTACGCTCCACAGCTTCAAGAGCTACACGAAGCTCGATGCTGTCGAAAATGACGATTTCTCTTCCACCGGCGCCTTCAATCCTGATAGAGTTGGTGTGTGAGTCCATCACTGCTGTACTAAATTTGAAATATAAATTGTTCCTTTTTGGTAGATTCTCTTATAATCTCTGTTGCGCTAAATTCGAAATATAAATTGTTTTTGTTTTTGGTAGAATTTGGTTTTGGAATGGAATTTGTGTCTTTATTTTATTCAGTAGCCATATATGATTAGCAATTAATTTAGAGTGTGTTTTGGTTAATGGCTCAGGTTATTGTGACTGTTCTAAAATATGTAGTGCCTAATATATATGTTATTAGGATTTTTATTTGTTTGTGAAGTTGAAGATAGTGGAAAGCAGGAATCTCTGGAGGCATTGACCTCGCAGGTAAATAAATCGGCTCACTTTGCAAGATTCGCCCCAAGCTCAAGATATTGATAAAAGAATTCGTGCTCTCAAAAAGAAGGTGCGCAATTTATGCTTTCATTCATACTTATTTGTATTACAAGTGATTGCCGACATTCAAATGAAATCTGGAGTACGCTATTAAATTGCTTTTAGAGCCATGCCAATGGTTACCTTATTTAGGGTTATTATTTTCAAATTTCTTGTTTACTTTGATCCTATGACATATATATTAGTATATTTTCCATCCAATTGCAGATAAGTGACATGGTTGCTATTGCAAAAATTATGAAAGCCACTTTGGTTTTGCCTACATTGGATCATGATTCCTTTTGGACAGATTCTAGGTATGGAATCTCATCTACTTGAGTTTTGTGTCAAAAATATGCATATCTCTGATTTCCTATTGTTCTAATTTTATTGTCTCAGTGATTTTAAGCAAATTTCCTATTGTTCTTATATGTTATACATGATGTAACTCCTTTTGCAGGTTGATAAAAGTCTGATCACAGCGGGATAAAAGTCACTGAAAAGCAGAAGAAGGTACTTATTTTTCTCAAGTTTGAATTTTCACACTCTCCTTCTCTCTGTTTCTGGATACGTATGAAGAATTAGTAAAGCTGATTCCTGCCTGATTCCTATTGTTTTTTGGTGCAAAATTGAAAAATACTTTCATATTAGTGATATTACTTTTAAGACTAGAAGTCTAGAATGAATGGCTTTGTTGTTGTTAATGATATCCTTTCATTATTTCTCCAAGTGAATTGAGTTGCAAATTTTAGCAATTAATAACTAAACTTGTAAACTTGAATGATTTCATTAACGAAGCTCTGAAATATAAATTAGTGTTTATTCATTCCTATTTGTATATACATACATGTACAAGCAAGTAGAGATTAACGTAATATATATATATATATATATATATATATATATATATATATATATATATATATATATATATATATATGCTAGTTTGTATATACTGCTACTTTTTTATTTAATATTAATTTCTGTACATGTTTTGCTTAAGCAAGCATTAAATGCTAATGATCGCACCCTTCGGCTAGATTGCTTGTTTACACAAAATGAGAATGTATATTTGAATGGAAATTGTCCACTTTCAGTTTCTCATATGTTATTCATGATGTAACTTTTTTTGCAGGTTGTTGTAACTTTTCAAAGGCCATGTTACAACAGATTTCTAACTTTGTGCAGCATAGCATAATAATAAGTTCATGTATATTTAATTAAAAATTATAATCAGCAAAGAGTGTAATTAGAAACTAGTTTTATTATTATTATATGACATTTACCTACAGAAGACTGTAAGTACAAGTAAATTGACTTTTACCTACAGTTAGAGATTATAGGTATAAATTAATTTCTTTTACCTACACATTTGAAATAATAGGTGTTACTTATAGTGATAGTTAAATTTGACGGTAGGTAAAAAATATATCCGTAGGTAAAGCTTATAGTGACAGACTATTAGTTGTCACTGTATACCCCCTTAAAGTTGACGCAAAAAATGTCTGTAGGACATAGTCCTTTATACATCTACCTACAGATTTTGGACTTCTAGTGATAGATTTTGACTGTAGGTAAAAGTCATTTTCCTTGTAGTGATAACAACACTTTTCCTATATTCCCATAGAAGTTGACCCATGAATCTGGAAAGATGGGATTTAAAATAAGTGAATGTAAAAATATATAATCAAATGATAGGAAGTATCAACAGCAGAGGTGAGGAGATGACAAACCTTGATCTGTTGATTGCACAACCATCTGTCCATAATTTGCTATTCCTCCAGAAAAATCAAGTAGAATGTTACCAATGCTGAAGCCATCAGTACTTTTTCTCAGGAAGTTCATGACTGCCTACATTCATAACACACATGATTAAATGGGCAGCGAGAAGATGTGAAATAAGCCTGGTCTGTTGAGAAATTAGAAAAAGAATGATATATAATTTCCTTTAATTTTTTTTAAGAGGTCCTTTAATTTATTATTAAAATAAACTCACATAAAAAGACAAATAAGGACCACTTCATCAACTAACAATCCATTTAAGTTTTAAGAGTTTATTATTACAGGTCTAGAACTAGATCAGTTGGGTTTTCAACTAAAATGTAATGGACTTGGATAGTATTATAGCCCACATTTCCAAACCAGAGACTTTTTTGACATGAAATTTTGAACAATGTCAACAGTAGAAAATGGTGCTTCAACTAACACTACTTTAGGAGCACTTCAAACTATTAGAGGATACCATGAATAGAGAGAAAGAATTGAGTTCCACCTTATTATATGTTTATATATTTAATAAATTGGTTTTTCTCTCACAAGTAAGAAGGTCTTCATTTTAAGTAGTAATGACTACAGAGGCTTCAAAAAAGAACTTGGAAATAGTTTCATTGGTATTTAGGACCACATACAATAAATTAGTTTCTGCAAAGAAATTTTAGTTTAAGAAAATGATATGTCAATAACCATCTAAACGAAAAAAAAAAAGACATAATTAAAATAGAAAAAAATTCCCAACCTGAGGAATGTACTTTATAGTAGTCATAACTACTTGAATTGTGCTGCAGCGTAACAATGTAAACAAAAAGTTAGAAGAGAATTAATCACATCCAAAAGACTAAGGCAACCTGATATTTTCTAATAATACACAACATAGACTGTGGCACTATAGCAAGGGTGGGTCTGAGGTAGTTCAAGACACAGAAGAAGATCCTAAGCTTTCCACTAACATAATACAATAAGCTGAGTCCATAGTGGTAAGAAGCTCATCACAGGAAAGAATGCAATTGTCCACCATCAAAGTGGTCGCAAAATAGTAAATAATAAAAGGTTCTCATATGATAGGTGATACTCAGCATCTGGTATATATAAGATCAATATTTCAGAAGGGCTCCTAAATTAGAACTGAAATACTTTCAGTCAAGGCATCAATTTCATATGCACCTTCCTACCTAAATTTAAAATAAACAGAAAATATTTGCTGAGAATGAGCACGCCATCTCCTAAATTATTGATAAAAGAGAAATAAGCTTTCTCCTGTTGTGTAAATAGCATGCCAGTTTGAGATGAATTAGGATGGTCTCAAGAAAGCACTGAGAAAATTACCACATGGGAGCTCCATAAATTACTACCATAAACAGATTAAGAATAAAAAATATCAAATCTCCAGCAGAAAAACAAATAACATCTGGTATAATACCAAAAGTACATACATGCATATATTCTATGGAATTAAATTGAAGACCAAGCAGCGTGAAACAAAAACAATTAACCAAAGAAGCAGGGACAACAGCATACTTGAAGACGGAGAGAAGCCAAAGCCAGGAATTATTCGGCAAAGCAATAAAGAAACAAACTGCTGCAACAAGCCATGCAACAGAGACAATTCCAATAGAAACCTTGGACACTTTCTGACTCCCACGCTACAACAAAACAATCACTAAGTTCAGCAAAATCGAGAATTCAGTCCACAGAACAAAAAAGAACAACATTCTCAACTAGACAAATACATATCATGCTTACTTCATAGATTGCAATCTGGAACAATGTAATTGCTGTCAGTAGAACAGCATGGATCGAGAAAGCAACATCATTTGCAGCAACAGGTATCATCTGAAACAAATGAAACTAAAACTACATTAGGGAATTCCAAATATTTATATAAATTTAAATAATAAATTTAGTGACAATTAATTTTGATCTAATTATTAATTTTTTTACATATATGAATTGTAAATGAAACCTATAATTTTTATTTAAAATTTATATATATATATATACTATTAAATCAAAATACATTAGTAGATTTATGTTAATAATGTATTTTTTACATATATGATTTTTTTATTAAATCTACGATTTTTATTTACAATTTATATAGGTAAACAAATTAATTATTAGATCAAAATTAATTGTCACAAAATTTATTATGTAAATTTATATATGCATTAAGTATACATGAAAATTTTTAGTGTTATCTATAACGACATTAATTATTTTAACATGATTGACTTATTAGCTCAATTGATTAAAGTGTCATACTAACAATGTCTGTAATATGGGAATTACAATGTTGTCTTGGATATACTAGAAAAACAAACAGTGCACGTAGCAATTCCCAAACCAATAATGTTTTTTGTTGGACTTTTATGGACTTTCGTATATTTTGGGTTTTTTTAATTGTAATCCATAGCCCAAGTATATTAACACACTTTCGTAGGAACTAGGGTTATCAGAAATTAAATGTAGAAGCAGTTTTCTTTGAGTTTTCCTTTATCGTCCCCTTGCAATTTATCTTTCTTAGTCTAGTTAGCAGCAGAGCCTATCAATCTAAATGTGGAATGCTATTCAGTTATCTAAGACTAGACCACTCTAGAGGATAAGACCCCAACATCGTAGTTCTAAAAATACATTATTATGGGTCATATGTAAAGGTGATTCTCAAAAAATGTTTCTCATGCTAGTGTTGGGAGCATAACACATTTTTCTTCTAGAACACATGATATCTAGACAATTCTATCATGAGCATAATGCTTTAATTTACGTAAAACATCCAATAAAAAACTCAAGATAAAATTGAAATAATTTCAGTTCAAGCTTCCTTATAAGTAGTTCATGCATTTTCCTTTACTTTGCTGACTTGTCGTTAATTTTAAATTAATTGAAGGAAAGAGAACAATTGATTTGAATTATTATATTTTCTGAAACAAAAAATAACATTATATTTGTTTCCTTTATTTGATAGGAAAAAAATAAGGCTTACAAATGTTATCATTAATTTGGTTAAGGTATCTAAAGTTCAGAAACCCAAAAAACTACAATAAAATTACCTACAATATAAAAAAAAAAGATACAATACAAAAATAGAAAAGAACAATTAAAACTCAAGCATGTTTATTAAGTTCAATCTTTCAGCTATATATAAGTGACAATGTAGAGCTAATCCATTGAAGATGAGCTTCCCATTACCAGCTCATTGGCAACCTGCTCCATGGTAGGGCGAGATCGTGGACTTTCAGTCAAGCAGGCCATTGCTATCTTTGCAATTGATGCCACTTCCTTACCAATTGGCTTTGTTGGATGAGGGAGACGTTGGTCCAACTTATCCATCAATGCCATGTGATCGAGTGTTGAGGCCACAAGGGTAGATGGAGATGATCCCAATAAAGAAGATATAACATCACCAGGGTGCTTCCCAATAAGTATTTCCAATGCTAGGACCCCAAAACTATACACATCACATTTCTCATTCACCTCCATTGTGTATGCAAGTTCTGTAACAAAATAAAAGTGCTATCATACGCAAAATAGGATTCTAGTGACAAAGGCAAAATGTGGACAATTGTGACTAAGAAAGGCAAACTAAAAAATATGATATCCTCAATTTAGTATAAAGAAAGGTAATTAACCTGGAGCAGCATATCCAAAGGTTCCTACGAATGAGGTCCAATTGGATGAATCGGGATTAAGAAACTTGGCTGTTCCAAAGTCTGAGACATGAGCTACATATTCGGAATCCAAAAGAACATTCTTGCTTGATATATCACGATGAACAATTCGAGGTGAGCATTCATGGTGCATATAGAACAAAGCATTTGCTACATCTTTAACGACATTCACCCTCTTATACCAATCAAATGCCCTTGCTTGTCCATCATCCTTCAGAGTCTTCTCAACACAGCCATTCTCCAGGAATTCACACACCAAAAATGAGAATTGTGAATGTGAACAAAACCCATATAACTTTACAATGTTACGATGTCGAATTTCTGTCAAAGCTTGGATCTCACATGTGAAAGCTTTCAGATTGAGCATCTCTCCATTTGGAACTGAATGGAGTTTCTTCACAGCAACAACTTGACCTGTAGGCAGCACTGCTTTGTAAACACATCCTTGCCCTCCAACACCAATGAGATGTTTGTCGTCAAAATCTTCTGTGGCTTCAATAATATTCTCGAATACCATTTTGCCATCAAAACTCCATATTGCAAATATGTTAGGAGTTTGTATACTTGTAGCCTGGTCTTCTTTGTTCGTTGAGGTTTGGCATAAATGATACGAGACTCCGAAAGCAAATAATCCCAGTATTAGAATGCCCAAAGTAAGGGGTAAAATTACTATCATTACTTTCTTCCTCATATGATTATGAGATTTCCCACTTGATGTTGAGCAAGGCTCCAAGCCAGAGACATTGCCACACAAGCCTTTATCATTTCTCAATGCTTCAATTTTAGCATTGTGGAAGGCTAGAATGTTTGGAAGTGGACCCTCAAACTGGTTGTATGATATATCAATAGATGTCAAGCTCGTCATATCATCGAAGCTAGAGAGATCACCTGAAAGATTATTGTGAGAGAGATTCAGTGTTTCTAAGCTTTTTAATTCTCCAAACATTGAAGGTATTGTTCCTCTCAATGAATTTCCACCAAGATCAAGACTCCTAAGAAATTTCAGTTTGCCAAGCTCTGAAGGAATATTTCCCTGAAAATTATTTTGGCTCAGACTCATGTTCAATAAATTGAGTAAATTTCCTAGTTGTTTTGGGATTAAGCCAGACAACTTATTTGATCCAAGCTTCAAAATTTGAAGTTTCTGCATTGATGCTATTTCTTTGGGAACGTTTCCTGTAAGATTATTGTTGTCGAGTGAGAGATCAAACAAGGGCAAGTTACATAAATCATGTGGAATGTTTCCTGTAAGATGGTTTGAGGACAGGTGAAGTCGTTGTAATTTGGTTGCCCCAGCTAGTTCTGGTGGTATCACACCTGATAAATTATTGTTGGAGATCATGAGGCTTGTGAGGCTACGAAACTTTCCCCAGTTAGGTGAAAGTTGACCATAAAAGTTATTGTCACTCAATTCGATGTGGTCCAAATTTGGAAGTACACCAAAAGCATCTGTTATATCCCCAGTTAGCTGGTTTCTCTGAAGCCTGACTCTTATAAGGCTGGAGCAATTCTTCAAACTCACTGGAATTGGGCCTATGAAGTTGTTATTACCAGCGGTAAAATTTTTCAACGTTCCACCAATGCAAATGTTTTGAGGTAAATGGCCTACAAAATTATTGTCAGCTAGCTGCAAATTTTTGAGAGCAGTAAGCATGCTCATTTCTATTGGAATCTTGCCACCAAGTTCATTTCCAAAAAAAAATAATTTCCTGACATTTGATAAATTTCCAATAGTTGAAGGAATTGATCCAGTGAGTTCATTTAAGGATATAAATAATTCACTAAGCTTTGACAAATTTTCAATGGTGAAAGGAATGGACCCAGAGAGTTTATTTTCATGAAGGCAAATGTAGTCCAAATTGACCAAGTTGCATATGGAAGCTGGGATTGGTCCAGTGAGTTCATTAAAGGATATAGATAATACACTAAGCTTTGACAAATTTCCAATGGTGAAAAGATATGGACCCAGAGAGTTTATTTTCATAAAGGAACAAGGAGTCCAACTGGACCAAGTTGCCTATGGAAGCTGGGATTGGTCCAGTGAGTTCATTAGAGGATATAGCTAATACACTAAGCTTTGACAAATTTCCAATGCTTAAAGGTATGGACCCAGAGAGTTTATTTTCATAAAGGTCAATGTAGTCCAAATTGACCAAGTTCCCTATGTAAGCTGTTAACTCGTTAGCAAGTGTACCAAATTTGTCATAAGTAGTAAAGTACTCGGAAGTCCGAGTGTCGAATCTACAGGGACTTTGTTTGTACTTAGATTAATGCAAACTCAATCTAAAAGCAATAGATAAAGAATTTCAAATAAAGATAAGAAAATATAGTAGATAAGATAAAGATTTAAAAGAAAGGATAAAAGATTTAAAGATAAAAATAGAAGATAGAGAACATAAAATATTTAAATTAAGATATGATAAAGAAAATAGAGGATAAAAGATAAGATAAGAAAAGTAGAAGATAAAAATAAAATAAAATCAGAATATGATAAGGTTGGGGTCTGACCTGCCTTGTTTGCGTAGGATGTATGAGTTTATGATTTTTCTTTATCAATTTAGGTTACTCTGTTCTACCCACATCTGTTCAATTACTTGCCCTTGATTCCTCAAAGCCTATTTTATTTATCTATCTTCCAAATTCCTTTGCAAAGACTCAACAAATAAAATGCATGAAGTATGAATTCTAGATGTTCGCAAGAATGCATGGGCATAAAATAATCATTCTATTCCTAGCAATGACTTTCTTATGAAATCCTTTCTTTTTGTTCTATTAGAAGTTATCCTCTTCCGAGTGTCTAACCCCTAAAACCAATGCATGCATACCTTCTTTAAATCTCATTTAGAAGTTACCCTTTCCCGAGCATCTAACCCCTAACAGAATATAAAGATGAATAATGCAAGATAAAAGCAGAAAAGATAATAGAATAGAAAACACCTTTGCATTGATAAAATAGTGAGTACATCATACATTGCTTGGCTTTTAGGCCTGTCAAGCCCTAACAAGAGGCTTAGCCACTCATGGCCATTGAAGGCTTTACAATGAGAAGGGGTGAAAGAAAGAGAAGGAGTAAATGAAACCCATAGGAGAGGGGGTTGTTGTGTGTTCCTCTTTTCTGCTTAACTTGACTCCCTTTTTGTAGTTGTTGTAGTGGACTTGAACTTGATGTTAAAATTCTTTTTTGATATTTTTGATATCTTTTGGATTTGTTTTGCATGTAATCATATCTTCTTGAGATTTCTTGATATTTTGGATATTTTTTAGATCTTTTTCTCCTTTAATCTCTCCTTTTCATATCTAGACATAAATAAGAAAAATATCAAATCTTAATATTTAAGCCAAAGATAACTGCTAAATAAATATTTTTAAAGATATTTTCAATATATTTTTACTATCAAAATAACTCATATTTAGCAGTTATCAAAAGCTGGGATTGGTCCAGTGAGTTCATTAGAGTATATAGATAATACACTAAGCTTTGACAAATTTCCAATGGTGAAAGGAATGGACCCAAAGAGTTTATTTTTCCGAAGGAGCATGGAGTCCAAATTGACCAAGTGGCCTATGGAAGCTGGGATTGGTCCAGTGAGTTCATTTAAGGATATAGATAATACAGCAAGCTTTGACAAATTTCCAATGGTGAAAGGAATGGACCCATAGAGTTTATTTTCTCGAAGGAGCATGGAGTCCAAATTGACCAAATTGCCTATGCAAGCAGGGATTGGTCCAATGAGTTCATTAGAGGATATAAATAATACACTAAGCCTTGACAAATTTCCAATGGTGAAAGGAATGGACCAGAGAGTTTATTAGTGGACAAGTCAAGAGTGTTGAGATTGGATAAGGAACCAATTTGAGGAGGAATAGTTCCATTCAAGGAGTTGTGACTCATATTTAGAGTGAGAATGTTTGGAAGTAATGAGAAGTTGAGACTTTGAAGCGTACCTCTTAATCCAACATTTGTAAGATTTATGTTGGAAACAGAATTGAACTCATCACATGCAATTCCGAGCCAATTGCAAGGATTATTGCCCCTCCATGAAGAGAGAGAAGCATGACTTTGGTTGTCAAGGCTGGATTTCCACTTCAACAAAGCATTTGCTTCTGAAGCAATGTCAGAAGAAGCAGCAAATGCACAGAAGTACATCACAAGAAGCAGCAAAAGTGGTTGGAGCTTCATGGACAGAAGCGTTGGAAATATGAACACCATGAGGAAATTTTGAGGAAGGATTCAATCACAGATTGTCTGATACAATCAAATGCAGGAGAAGTACTTACAAGCAATTCATGGGATATGCACACTTATATGCAAAACATCGTGAAACACGAACCAGAGTCAAGAGATATGCACATCAAACAAGACAGCCGATCAGTGGGGTCAATATAAGTCTAGCTTGGTATGTTGCACGCGTTTACTTTACAACACTGTTTCTGTTAGCAAGCAGAAATTTCCATAGTGTTATGCATGGGTAAATTTCAAACTTCCACATAACGATTTCTGTAACACTGTATTTTTTTAACAACTGTTTTAATTAGAATATAAAAGAAATTTAATTTAATTTATGCTATAAATCATTGAATTTTAAAAATATAATAAGTTTAATTATGTGTTTTAGATGAGCTTAGTTGTTTCTTTTTTAGATGAGTGTAATTAAGAGTTGCACTTTTGATACAAGGGGAGGGGAGTTATTATATATCCCATGTAAATTGTTATTGGTTCCTAGCTATCAAGAGGTTGAGAGTTTTTTTATTTATTTTAAAATTACTCTCGTTGAATAAAATATACATGATGATTGCATTATGCATTGTTTTCACACCATTTTGTTGCAACGGATATGTTGTACAATAATTTTTATATGTCTATTATGATTGTGAAGTTCTTGTGATCGATCTTTTTGAATTTTACTAATAAAAAAAATACGACTTCACACTATCGTTATTTCAGCACCAATCAAGAAATTTATAACATATTATAAAAATATATTAATAATATTTATTTATATTTGATGATATTTTTTAAATGTTACCAAAAAAATTTAGTAATATTTTACTAAATGTTAAATAAAAAATATTACTAACTTTCACTGTGTAGTAGTGAATTATATTTTAGATTATTATAATTAACAGTATAACTTATACAATTAATTATTATGATTATAAATAAATATTATATATTTAAAATATATTTTAATTATTATTTTAGCAAATTAGTATTCTAAAAGAATAATTACAAATGATATACATATATAAGTAAAATCAAATTAAATACAAATATTAAGGTAGTATTTTGTTAGTGTTATTAATCATATTTATATAAATATTTAAATAATCTAGTATTTTCTAATATAATATTCATTATTATATTTGTTAAAAATCATACATGATAAATTTTAATAACATTATTAAATATAATATGTTGATTGAATTTAATAAATGTAATGCTAATATATGGATATTAGACATTCAAATTTTTAAATGAATTTATTTATACAAAAATTATTATTAAATAAAATGAAATCACTAAAATATACATTTTAAAATCTTATAAAGAATATTTTTTTAGTAAGTTGCATTAATCCTAACGTTTATATCTAGGAGAATGATTTATTTAATAGAAAAACTCATATTTGATTTTTTTCATGTGTAAATTTTTTTATTTCAATGACAAACACCAATAATAAATAAAACTAGTCTCGGACGGAGTAGGTAGAGGAAATCCGTGTGTAAATTTATATATTTTATCATAAGGGATGAGTAGCGAAAGTGCAATATTTTCGATCTATTAAAAGAGAAAAGTATAATGGATATGTTGGGATGCAGTTCAAAACATCTTTTATTATTTTATGGACTGAAAAAATATCTTTTTTATTTTTTAAGAGTCTTTAGTTATTAATTTTTTTTAAAATTTTTATAAAAGTAAAAGTTGTCAACAGATTCTTTTTTTGAAGTTCAAATTTTCAGCTTGAAATTTTCTTTGAGAATGTATTTCCTAAATAATGATTGGACAATTATATTTTCAAAAAATTTCAAAATAACGAATGACTTCTTCATTTTTTAAACCCTCAAAATTTTTCTCTCTTATTCCTCGAAACGTGCCGTGCCTTCCTCAAAAATTCTGTGTATAGTGTATAGTGTAATATTTACATAAGAAGAAAGAATGAAGTATAATACCTGCCTTTGTAAAGGGAAAGATACAAAAAAAAAAAAAAAAAAAAAAGACAAAACAAAGGAAGATTACCAACGCGGATATAAGAAAACCCATGGATGTGCACTGCATTCAGGACCAGCTCCTAATAAGTAATAACCCTTAGGGAGGGTTACATGATCACGATTTGATTTGATATGCTTCTAAATTAACGACTCAAATGAAAAATATTGAATTTCCTTCCTATTTTTTAAAATGTATATCAATGCATTTACTATTCAATAAAAGAATTAAAAACGCTATTAAAACCCTAGATTTTATAGATATTAATGTAAAACAGCAAACACGTTAGAGTAAAATATCCTTTTTTATCTCTTAAAAAATGCGAATATCACACTATCATCT
Source organism: Glycine soja (assembly GCF_004193775.1). Lineage (NCBI taxonomy): Eukaryota > Viridiplantae > Streptophyta > Magnoliopsida > Fabales > Fabaceae > Glycine > Glycine soja. The sequence goes on from NC_041017.1 coordinate 6,428,248, forward strand.
CCTCTTATATTAAAAACTTTACTCTCTTTTCCTAACACATTTTAATACATGACACTTTATTTCTTTTTAATTTTGCGTTAAAATTCTGTTTGTTAAAATACATACTTCATCCCTTAACTAATGTGCGCTTATATATATATATATATATATATATATATTTTGGATATTTCGTTTTTAAAATGTTTAATTAATTAATTTAAAACAATTATAAAATTTTAATGTCTGAATACACACACTTAGTAAATCAACGTTCTAAATCCGTAGAAGGTCATGCTCACCCAATACTACCCATGCTGATCCAGCATGGTCCGTGTTGGCCTTTACATTGTAGCTTATTTTAAACATTATAAATAGAAGTGTAAAAGGTGTTTTTAGGTTATGTTTTATTTTTATTTACAAACAGAAACAGCTTTTGAGAAGAGAATTACACCAGAAGCAATTGGGTGGTTCAAATCTGTTAGTATTTTTAATCTCTTTTATTTTTAATGCAATATTATATGTTGTTTAATAATTATGTGGTCATAATTGGCCAAACCCCTTAGAATTCGAATTCTGATGTGGCTATACTCATTTGCTTTAATTCCTCTTTTTATTAAAGTTCTTTGAAATTATTCAATTAACTGTATCTTTCTATTACTTTCATCTATATTGAAATCACGTTCATTATGTGTTTATGGTCATCTTTTCATAATTAACTGACCTATAGAATGAAATGGTTCATAAAGCTTGCATGATCAAACTTGTGACATGAATCCCTTTTTTTTACAAACTTCTATATTATTTATCTTTAACCATAAATTAAATTCAAAATGACTAATGTATGATTAATTTTGGGGAGAGAGTATTCTCAAACCTTAACCATAGGTTGACAATTAAAATAAGAGATATTAGACGATTAATCGGTAACTTAGAGTTCTTAATTAAAATAAGAATTAAGGAAAAATGGTACATACGAAATCATAATATGAGTCACTTCTTTTCATACATATCTTTTCTTCAAATTATTGTTTGTTTCTAATTTTATTTTCTTGAATGCAAATACAAATCATCCCCAACTTAAGATAAAAACTCAAAATTATTTATTTTATCCGATTTAAATCATTTGAAAACACAACTACACTTTAGGAAATCCAAACTTTCAGTTTATGGTACACTTAGCATTAGTAAATCCATATTTTACGCATTAGTAATTAAATATGTTTTCATTATTACTTTTCAATTTTAATTATTGTTATTAAGATCAGAATGGACCATTTGAATCTATTTTTCTAAGGGAACTACTATTGGCCCTTACACATTGCTTTTGGACCCTACTCCCCCCTTCAAAATACTCATATGCCCATATTGGACATTAACTATTTTTTTTAATTATTGTTCAATTTGATCCCTCTGTTTTGTGATATTCATTCATTATGATCTTTTTGTTTGACATCATTTGTGTCAATTTAGACAAAGGAGTAATATGAGCATTTTTGTTTTAGAAATCAAATTCAACATTTTAAAAATAGATAGATCATTATGAATAATATAAATAAAAAAAGACCAAAAGAATAATTTAAACTAAAAATAAAGATAAAAAGAAAAAAAAATTGAAATGAATGAAATGGATCATGCGTAAAATTAAACATATGAATATTTACTTAAATCACATTAGTCAACATTTAAAATATCATATATGTTTCTCATTTAAAATAAATTATTTCTCTTAAAATTTATTTTAGATCTCACTTATTATTGGACCGACTCATATCTCTATATTTTTTACCACGGCAAAGCTAGCTCCAGCCATTGCCAAATGATTTGAAGTCTCACCTCTTAAATGAATAGAAACTTTTCGCCAGAATTAAACTCCACATACTTTCTGGAAGTCTTTTGTACAGAGTCAATTTCCAAAATGGTGATGTCTAGTTAAAGGCTAATAGTAGTACTATGTATGCTGTGGATCCTGTCATGTATGTCACATTCATTGACTTTGCATAAAAAAGAGAGAGAGCAAGTTAATTAACATTATTTTACTGTCTTTTATTATATATTACATCTGGAGAATTTGCTGGTGGATGCTGATGGAGAGGTTAAAGTATCATACTCTGCATTGAGTGTTCTGCCTCAACAATAATTTGGATCTTCCAAATTATTCCTGCAAGAGGTCTACACCTATTTTTTTATGATCTTTCGATAAAAAGATTCATTCTCTTCATAAAAAAGAGGAGGTAGAACCAATAAAAAGTGATTTTTTGATTCATCCCTCGAGTTGAATAATTCATCCAAAAAATGTTTTTGATCCCATCCGGAGGAATCAATAAAGAAAGCAAATTCCTTATGATACACCAGATTCGACTGGATTATTGATAGAGTAAATAGATCTGTCATTTCTTGAAATATCTCTTCTAAAATGATGGAGTAACGTGTATCTCCCACTGTTCCGGTCATGAAATAGATGAAATAAACCCCAAAATAAATTTTTGTTCAAGAATGAAATTTTATTGGAACTGTCCAGTTCACCCTTTGAAACCAGCATGCGGGCTAATTTTTTAAAAAATTAAAAGGACATTTGTGTCCAATTTGGCAAGTTAGAGGCTGCTTCTCACAAGATATGTTTCGCTATGGCCTGAGGTATTTTAGCATTTGCTGCTGCTATAATCATATCTTTTATCTCTCACACTCCAATAAGATTACTGCTTTCATTTATCATATATATAGGTGATACTACGAGGGTGCAAGGACTGATCTATTCTATGGTCTTGTAGTGTTTTTCTTTTTGTTCTAATGGCTGGTTATTTGCATTTCAATGACAATAACATAAAGAAGAGTGGGGTATTTTATGAGTATTCTAGCTCTCTTAATATATGGAGTGGTCTTTCTTCCTAGCATGATTGACTGGATTGATCTCACATTAGTTGATGCATTCTTAGTCTATTATTATCGACCGGAAAGTCATGTGATTGCTTAAGAGTAACACAAATATCAAATTGAAATAGATAAAATCATATCAACTTTAAACAGTAATGAATTAATAATATATGAGCGAAGGTCTAAAATTCAATTATTTAAGATCATACCACTTTAGAAGATAAGACCCCAACATCGTAGTTCTAAAAATGCATTATTATGGCGTCATATGTAAAGGTGATTCTCGCAAAATGTTTCTCATGCTGGTGTTGGTTGTAACATCCTATTTTTCATAAACTAATTTAAAAAAGATTGTTATTTGTAAATAAATAGAGTTTTATAAAAAATGATAAGATTTTTATAATTAAATAAATAAGGAGAAATAACTTTATTAATTAAAATAATGGTTTAGAGAAAATAAAAAGGATATTTTATTTATTCATTTGATAGTGAATAAAATAGAGTTTATTTTTATAAAATAATAAACATAAATAAATAAAGTAAATAATAGGTTGTGAGTACCCTAACTATAAATAGAGAAATGTTAAGACAGTTTTCAGACTGACGATAGCTTTTCAACATCCTTTTTCTCTCAATTTCGTTTTCCCTTCTCTTTCTCATAAAATTCTCTCTTTTCCCGCATACCACCAAACCTATCTCAGAAAAATGATGATTTTAGACTCATTCACCGTTGGATCGTCGTGAAATTTAAGAACCAGGTTTGCAACTCAATTCTGAATTCTCACAGTTGGGAATTACGAAAACATATCGGAGCTGAGAGTAATACCCTTCACATTGTAACTTTTCTTTTCCCGCAGAAACCCAGAGCTATCTCGATAAAACTACGATCCCGAACTTGTTAACCCTTGGGTTGTTGTTAGATTTTTATATGTGGTTCGCGATTCATTTCTGCATGTTTTCACCGTTGGGATTTGCAAAATAATGTCTATTGAGGGAGAAAGATGCATCGCATGTAGGACCATAGAATGGAGGCTTCAAACCCTTCTCCTTCTCTCCAACGTTTGGGAACCCTAACAGAGAAATCGGAGGAAGAGTTCTAGAGAGCACTAGAAACACCACAATTGATAACTGAGAACGCTTGAGCGACTACATCGAGATAAGGGATGAGTTATTTACAAATGGAGATTAGTGAGAACATGTGTAGGAATCCTTAGAGTATCAATTAGAATGGGTTTTGGGGTGTTTCTACAATTTTTATTTTATCCTTATAATTATAACTGTGAATTATATATGTTTGATGAACTAGTTGATGTCCCAATGAAAAACTACTGTGAAATTGATGTGTTCTTGTGTTGAGTGTGAACCCTATAAATTGAACCTTTGTCTAATTAGCGTGAATTGATAAAATTAAGTAAGTAAAGGTTTAGCGTAAGAGGGAGTGAGATATTGATTTTGTATTTTCTGTTTTTCATGCTTTTTAGTTTTTTTTTTTATAGTTTAAAATTAATATTATATTTGAAATTGACCAAAGATTTCTAGTAGACTGTGTGTTGTATTCTTAGATAATAATATAAATTCAAGTAAACTTATATAAACGGGAAAGTGTTCATATAATTATTTAGAATTGGTACATTGAAAGCTTACTTTGAAATTCATGATCCAATATGATGTATGTTGCTGGTTCTATATATATAAGTGTTAAATTGTAGCACAATGTGTTAAACACGTTTGAAACACGAGTGTGAGGTCGTGGATATTATATAATTCATGAGCAGTGTTTATAAATGGAATATGTGATGAATTGTGGAATAACATGTTGCTTTGAGATTATAATATTGTTATTGAGATTGAGTATAAGTATAAAGTTGAACATGTGTTAATTTGTGAGATACGTGTAAACATGTGATGGTGGATTGTGACACTATGATATGTAAAATTGTGAATGAGTTTTGGTTGTGAATAAGTGTGTGGTTAACACTTGATGTGACATTACTTGTATTGTAAGCTGTGAATTGTACAATAATCTGACTAGGGTTATCTTAAGAAAAGTGTTGATGCACAGTGTTAAAGAGAAAGTATAGGTTTCTTATTTAGGAACCAGTGTTAAATTATAGCGCAATTGTGTTAAACATGTTTAAAACATGAATGTGAGGTCGTGGGTATTATATAATTAATGAGCAGTGTCTGCATACAAAAAATTATTTTAGGGGTTAGACCTGAATCAGGAGGGAGAGGCCCTGACGGACTCTTTGGAGTGTAGGCCTTGGGGGTCACCCGGTTTGAGTGCTCCTTTAAGCCTGTGCCGATCCCGTATGGTTGGAGCATTCTCACAAAACAGTGTGACCCTGACTAGTCTTCCTATGATTTTACTTAGTGAGAGTGACCTGACATACCCATTGTGTGGTGTGTCTTGTTATGTACTCCTAAGCGTCTTAGGGTGGTTTTTCACTAACATGCTACCACATTGCATATTGGTTTGAGTCTTAGCATAACTGTTGCATACGCTTGCTAATTATTTATTATGAAATTGATGTGTTATTATGTCTTGATCGGAGTGTGTGATTCTTGTGTAATGTGGTTGATGATTGAAAAGTGTAATTGATGATTGAAAAGTGAATTTTGAATGACAAAGTGATTGAATTACGTGAGTTATGTTTAAGTAAGTTTTATTTTATTTATATGATATGTATATCTAGTTGTCTTGCTTCTCTATTAGTTAGGAAAGTGATAACTCACTCTCCGTGTTGTTTGTATTTGGATCCTGTGATGATCTTGAACTTTGTGTTCGAGGAAACATATCACTAGATGAATTGCTTTAAGAAACCTTGTGCTGAATGACGTCAGGACACAATGCTCTGATAGGATGTGACATTGAGGCATAATAGTCTATTTTATTTTACCTCACTAATTTAACAAAATATTTTTTTTATAAATTTTGACGGCCTTATTTTGAGTCGAATATATTTTTAATAAGTTTTATTTGGTAATAATGAAGTGAATATGAACCTTTTACCCACGTGAATTTGTTTACTAATATTTTTATATGTTTTATTTATTTATACATATGTCGAGGTAGAGGGTGTCACATTGGTCAGCATACCACATTTTTCTTCTAGAACACATGATATCTAGGCAATTCTAAAAGTATGAAACAATTTAAAATAGACTTTTGAAGAATCTTATAGTTAAATACACTTTGACCAATTTTAAAGAATAAAAGTATGACACAATATATAAACTCGAGAATGTCATTCTGTTAGCCTATTTTAATTCCAAATTATAATATTAATTTCAAACTATATATAAAAAAATCCTAAAAAGCAAGAAAAGGGAAAAATTACAAAATCAATATCTCAATCCCTCTTATAGTAAATATTTCCTTATTTAATTTCATCAATTCACACTAATTAGAAAAATACTCACTTTCTAGGGTTTATACTCAATACAAGAACACATCAATTTCATAGCAATTTCACATCGGAACACCAATTAGTCTGTCAAACATATATAATTCACAGTTATAGTTGTAAACATAGAATCAAAATTTCATAAACACCCCAAAATTCATCTTAATTGATCTTCTAAGGATCCCTACACATGTTCTCACTACTCTCAATGGTTAACAAGTCATGGATCATAGTTTTACTAGAAAAGGGAACGATTTAGAAGGAAGAGAAAGCGTAGAAACATCTTAATATAAGTACTGACCTAATAAGTTTTTATTTATAGCTATGATGCTCTGATCATATTATTTACTCTATTTTTCTTTATTTTATTATTTTATAAAAATAAACTATATTTTCTTATTATGAAATGAATAAATATAATATTCTTTTTATTTTCTAAAAACATATTTATTTTATTTAACTTAAAACCATTATTTTAATTAATAAAACTATTTCTCCTTATTTATTAAATTAAAAATTTCATTATTTTTCTAAAACTTTATTTATTTTTAAATAAAAGACTTTTTAATTTATTTTAAAAAATGGAATGTTAATGTGACTTTTGAGTAGTTAGTACAAGGCTCTATCCAACTAAGTTAATAGGCTAATTATGTTATAAAATAATTAATGTCGCTACATATAACACTAAAATTTCTAATATATATTTAATGCACATATAAATTTAAATAATAAATTTAGTGACAATTAATTTTGATCTAATAATTAATTTTTTTACATATATGAATTGTAAATGAAAACTATGATTTCTATTTAAAATTTATATATATATATATATATATATATATATATATATATATATACTATTAGATCAAAATACATTAGTAGATTTATGTTAATAATGTATTTTTTACATATATAATTTTTTTTATTAAACCTACGATTTTTATTTACAATTTATATATGTAAACAAATTAATTATTAGATGAAAATTAATTGTCACACAATTTATTATGTAAATTTATATATGCATTAAGTATACATGAAATTTTTTAGTGTTATTTAACGACATTAATTATTTTAACATAATTGACTTATTAGCTCAGTTGGTTAGACCTATTAGTTCACTTGGTTATAACGTCATACTAACAATGTATTTAAACCAATTACGGAGAGGCAATATGAGAATTACAATGTTGTGTTGGATATACTAAAAAAGCAAATGGTGCACGTAGCAATTCCCAAACCTGAGGAATGCACTTTATAGTAGTCATAACTACTTGAATTGTGCTGCAGCGTAACAATGTAAACAAAAAGTTAGAAGAGAATTAATCACATCCAAAAGACTAAGGCAACCTGATATTTTCAAATAATACACAACATAGACTGTGGCACTATAGCAAGGGTGGGTCTGAGGTAGTTCAAGACACAGAAGAAGATCCTAAGCTTTTCACTAACATAATACAATAAGCTGAGTCCATAGTGGTAAGAAGCTCATCAAAGGAAAGAATGCAATTGTCCACCATCAAAGTGGTCGCAAAATAGTAAATAATAAAAGGTTCTCATATGATAGGTGATACTCAGCATCTGATATATATAAGATCAATATTTCAGAAGGGCTCCTAAATTAGAACTGAAATACTTTCAGTCAAAGCATCAATTGCATATGCACCTTCCTACCTAAATTTAAAATAAACTGAAAATATTTGCTGAGAATGAGCACGTCATCTCCTAAATTATTGATAAAAGAGAAATAAGCTTTCTCCTGTTGTGTAAATAGCATGCCAGTTTGAGATGAATTAGGATGGTCTCAAGAAAGCACTGAGAAAATTACCACATGGGAGCTCCATAAATTAGTACCATAAACAGATTAAGAATAAAAAATATCAAATCTCCAGCAGAAAAACAAATAACATATGGTATAATACCAAAAGTACATACATGCATATATTCTATGGAATTAAATTGAAGACCAAGCAGCATGAAACAAAAACAATTAACCAAAGAAGCAGGGACAACAACATACTTGAAGACGGAGAGAAGCCAAAGCCAGGAATTATTCGGCAAAGCAATAAAGAAACAAACTGCTGCAACAAGCCATGCAACAGAGACAATTCCAATAGAAACCTTGGACACTTTCTGACTCCCACGCTACAACAAAACAATCACTAAGTTCAGCAAAATCGAGAATTCAGTCCACAGAACAAAAAAGAACAACATTCTCAACTAGAGAAATACATATCATGCTTACTTCATAGATTGCAATCTGGAACAATGTAATTGCTGTCAGCAGAACAGCATGGATCGAGAAAGCAACATCATTTGCAGCAACAGGTATCATCTGAAACAAATGAAACTAAAACTACATAAGGGAATTCCAAATATTTATATAAATTTAAATAATAAATTTAGTGACAATTAATTTTGATCTAATAATTAATTTTTTTACATATATGAATTGTAAATGAAATCTATGATTTTTATTTAAAATTTATATATATATATATATACTATTAGATCAAAATACATTATTAGATTTATGTTAATAATGTATTTTTTACATATATAATTTTTTTTATCAAACCTATGATTTTTATTTACAATTTATATATATAAACAAATTAATTATGAGATCAAAATTAATTATGACAAAATTTATTATGTAAATTTATATATGCATTAAGTATACATGAAAATTTTTAGTGTTATCTATAACAACATTAATTATTTTAACATAATTGACTTATTAACTCAGTTGGTTAGAGCGTCGTACTAATGTGAGAATTACAATGTTATGTTGGGTATACTAGAAAAACAAATGGTGCACGTAGCAATTCCCAAACCAATAATGTTTTGTGTTGAACTTTTATGGACTTTTGTATATTTTGGGTTTTTTAATTGTAATCCATAGCCCAAGTATATCAACACACTTTCGTAGGAATTAGGGTTATAAGAAATTAAATGTAGAAGCAGTTTTCTTTGAGTTTTCCTTTATCGTCCCCTTGCAATTTATCTTTCTTAGTCTAGTTAGCAGCAGAGTCTATCAATCTAAATGTGGAATGCTATTTAGTTATCTAAGACTAGACCACTCTAGAGGATAAGACCCCAATATCGTAGTTCTAAAAATACATTATTATGGGTCATATGTAAAGGTGATTCTCACAAAATGTTTCTCATGCGGGTGTTGGGAGCATAACACATTTTTCTTCTAGAACACATGATATCTAGGCAATTCTATCATGAGCATAATGCTTTACGTAAAACATCCAAACAAAAACTCAAGATAAAATTGAAATAATTTCAGTTCAAGCTTCCTTATAAGTAGTTCATGCATTTTCCTTTACTTTGCTGACTTGTCGTTAATTTTAAATTAATTGAAGGAAAGGGAACAATTGATTTGAATTATTATATTTTCTGAAACAAAAAATAACACTATATTTGTTTCCTTTATTTTGATAGGAAAAAAATAAGGCTTACAAATGTTATCATTAATTTGGTTAAGGTATCTAAAGTTCAGAAACCCAAAAAACTAAAATAAAATGACCTACAATATAAAAAAAAGATACAATACAAAAATAGGAAAGAACAATTAAAACTCAAGCATGTTTATTAAGTTCAATCTTTCAGCTATATAAGTGACAATGTAGAGCTAATCCATTAAAGATGAGCTTGACATTTCCAGCTCATTGGCAACCTGCTCCATGGTAGGGCGAGATCGTGGACTTTCAGTCAAGCAGGCCATTGCTATCTTTGCAATTGATGCCACTTCCTTACCAATTGGCTTTGTTGGATGAGGGAGACGTTGGTCCAACTTATCCATCAATGCCATGTGATCGAGTGTTGAGGCCACAAGAGTAGATGGAGATGATCCCAATAAAGAAGATATAACATCACCAGGGTGCTTCCCAAAAAGTATTTCCCATGCTAGGACCCCAAAACTATACACGTCACATTTCTCATTCACCTCCATTGTGTATGCAAGTTCTGTAACAAAATAAAAGTGCTATCATACGCAAAATAGGATTCTAGTGACAAAGGCAAAATGTGGATAATTGTGACTAAGAAAGGCAAACTAAAAAATATGATATCCTCAATTTAGTATAAAGAAAGGTAATTAACCTGGAGCAGCATATCCAAAGGTTCCTACGAATGAGGTCCAATTGGATGAATCTGGATTAAGAAACTTGGCTGTTCCAAAGTCTGAGACATGAGCTACATATTCGGAATCCAAAAGAACATTCTTGCTTGATACATCACGATGAACAATTCGAGGTGAGCATTCATGGTGCATATAGCACAAAGCATTTGCTACATCTTTAACAACATTCACCCTCTTATACCAATCAAATGCCATTGCTTGTCCATCATCCTTCAGAGTCTTCTCAACACTGCCATTCTCCAGGAATTCACACACCAAAAATGAGAATTGTGAATGTGAACAAAACCCATATAACTTTACAATGTTACGATGTCGAATTTCTGTCAAAGCTTGGATCTCACATGTGAAAGCTTTCAGATTGAGCATCTTTCCATTTGGAACTGAATGGAGTTTCTTCACGGCAACAACTTGACCTGTAGGAAGCACTGCTTTGTAAACACATCCTTGCCCTCCAACACCAATGAGATGTTTGTCGTCAAAATCTTCTGTGGCTTCAATAATATTCTCGAATACCATTTTGCCATCAAAACTCCATATTGCAAATATGTTAGGAGTTTGTATACTTGTAGCCTGGTCTTCTTTGTTCGTTGAGGTTTGGCATAAATGATACGAGACTCCGAAAGCAAATAATGCCAGTATTAGAATGCCCAAAGTAAGAGGTAATATTACTATCATTACATTCTTCCTCATATGATTATGAGATTTCCCACTTGATGTTGAGCAACGCTCCAAGCCAGTGACATTGCCACACAAGCCTTTATTATTTCTCAATGCTTCAATTTTAGCGTTGTGGAAGGCTAGAATGTTTGGAAGTGGACCCTCAAACTGGTTGTATGATATATCAATAGATGTCAAGCTCGTCATATCATCGAAGCTAGAGAGATCACCTGAAAGATTATTGCGAGAGAGATTCAGTGTTTCTAAGCTTTTTAATTCTCCAAACATTGAAGGTATTGTTCCTCTCAAAGAATTTCCACCAAGATCAAGACTCGTAAGAAATTTCAGTTTGCCAAGCTCTGAAGGAATATTTCCCTGAAATTTATTTTGGCTCAGACTCATGTTCAATAAATTGAGCAAATTTCCTAGTTGTTTTGGGATTAAGCCAGACAACTTATTTGATCCAAGCTTCAAAATTTGAAGTTTCTGCATTGATGCTATTTCTTTGGGAACATTTCCTGTAAGATTATTGTTGTCGAGTGAGAGATCAAACAAGGGCAAGTTACATAAATCATGTGGAATGTTTCCTGTAAGATGGTTTGAGGACAGGTGAAGTTGTTGTAATTTGGTTGCCCCAGCTAGTTCTGGTGGTATGACACCTGATAAATTATTGTTGGAGATCTTGAGGCTTGTGAGGCTACGAAACTTTCCCCAGTTAGGTGAAAGTTGACCATAAAAGTTATTGTCACTCAATTCGATGTAGTCCAAATTTGGAAGTACACCAAAAGCATCTGTTATATCCCCAGTTAGCTGGTTTCTCTGAAGCCTGACTCTTATAAGGCTGGAGCAATTCTTCAAACTCACTGGAATTGGGCCTATGAAGTTGTTATTTTCAGCAGAAATTTTTTTGAACGTTCCACCAATGCAAATGTTTTGAGGTAAATGGCCTATAAAATCATTGTCAGCTAGCTGCAAACTTTCCAGAGCAGTAAGCATGCTCATTTCTATTGGAATCTTGCCACCAAGTTCATTTCCAATAAATACTAATTCCCTGACATTTGACAAATTTCCAATGGTGAAAGGAATGGACCCAGAGAGTTTATTATAGGATATAGATAATGTACTAAGCTTTGACAAATTTCCAATGGTGAAAGGAATGGACCCAGAGAGTTTATTTACATTAAGGATCATGGAGTCCAAATTCACCAAGTTGCCTATGGAAGCTGGGATTGGTCCAGTGAGTTCATTAGAGTGTATAAATAATTCACCAAGCTTTGACAAATTTCCAATGGTGAAAGGAATGGACCCAGAGAGTTCATTTCCATCAAGGAACAAGGAGTCCAAATGGACCAAATTGCCTATGGAAGCTGGGATTGCTCCAGAGAGGCTGTTGCCCGACAGTTGGATAGTGGAAAGTGAATGGAGATTTCCCACTCCATCAGGAATAGAACCATATAAACTGTTTTTATAAAGGTAAAGATAATATAAATTGCTCAAGTTTCCAATTGTAGAGGGGATTTCACCAGAGAGAAAGTTATCAGACAAATCAAGTTGACCAAGTTGTTTCAAAAAACCAATTTCAGGAGGAATGAAGCCAGAAAGATTATTCCTTCCGAGATATAGAATTTGGAGGTTAACCAACTTCCCAATTTCTTCGGGTATGGAGCCAGACAAGCCACTTTTCGACATACGAAGAATCTTTAGGTTCCTTAACTTCCCAATATCACGAGGAATAGACCCGCTGAAACTGGATTGCCTCATGTCAAGCCATGTTAGATTCCTCAGCATCCAAATTTCTTTGGGAATGGAGCCAGAAAGCCCACTTTTCCAAAGCCAGAGAGTCTCGATGCTCCTCAAATTCGCAATTTCTTTGGGGATGGAACCGTTGAAGTTATTATCAGCAAATGACAAATGCTTTAGGTTCATATGCCAAATTCTCAGTGGAATGTTGCCAGAAAGGTCGTTGCTTTCGACATCTAGATGAGACAAATTGCATAACTTTTCTATTGAGATAGGGATAGTCCCTGAGATATTGGACCGAGGAATATCAAGTATTCTCAGATTCATCAATCTACCTATTTCTTGAGGAAGGGATCCAGTGAAATTATTATCACCTATGCGCAATGTATGAAGACCAACCAAGTGTACTATTTCAGAAGGAATAGTACCAGAGAGATCATTGTCAGAAAGATTAAGAAACAAGAGTTTGGAGAGATTACCAATGGTATTGGGAATGCTACCAAAGAGGTTATTAGTGGACAAGTCAAGAGTGTTGAGATTGGATAAGGAACCAATTTGAGGAGGAATAGTTCCATTCAAGGAGTTGTGACTCATATTTAGAGTGAGAATGTTTGGAAGTAATGAGAAGTTGAGACTTTGAAGCGTACCTCTTAATCCAACATATGTAAGACTGATGTTGGAAACAGAATTGAACTCATCACATGCAATTCCGAGCCAAATGCAAGGATTGTTGCCACTCCATGAAGAGAGAGAAGCATGACTTTGGTTGTCAAGGCTGGATTTCCACTTCAACAAAGCATTTGCTTCTGAAGCAATCTCAGAAGAAGCAGCAAATGCACAGAAGTACATCACAAGAAGCAGCAAAAGTGGTTGGAGCTTCATGGACAGAAGCGTTGGAAATATGAACACCATGAGGAAATTTTGAGGAAGGATTCAATCACAGATTGTCTGATACAATCAAATGCAAGAGAAGTACTTACAAGCAATTCATGGGATATGCATACTTATATGCAAAACATCATGAAACACGAACCAGAGTCAAGAAATATTGTACTTTTCTTTCGTTGAAGTCTAGAGATATTTTACTGTATCTACATAAATATATGTTACAGCTTGGTTCAAAAGGTTCAAAATAGAAAAGTTTTACACCTTTAATCTCCAACCTTTTGCAACTGTGCTTTCGAAGCTATCCTTTTTATTTTAAGCTTTTGACGTTTTTTAAAACATAATTCAATAATTATAATTTTTTATAAAACATTTATTTTGAGTTAAAAATAAACCCGTGTTTTTTGTTATAGATTTTTTTGTCTAACTATAGATATTGTTTGATGAAAGTTATGTTGTTCAACTCAAATACCATAATTATGAATAATCTGAAGTCAAACTTGAAACTACTACTTAAGCTTGAACAACTCACATTAATTGATTCACATATTCACTCACTATTTTTTTTGGGTACTATGAACATTAAATTATCATGATAATTTTTTTACTAAAAAGTTGAAGATCTGACATCAATTAAAAATATAATCAAAATATAATATATAACTGAAAAATAATCATAATCTTATAAGTTGGCTTTATAAAATTAAGTTAGACTTATATTCAAATTGTAAGAGTAAATTAGAATTTTTGTCCATTATCTATATTTTAGGTTTTAATTTAATTAGTCCATTAAATTTAATTTTTTTTACTTTAGTTAGACTATTAAAATTTCTCTTTGTTAAACAAGTTTGGTGACATGAATAAATTGTAAGAGATATCATATGGGCTAAAATTGACATTGTTAGTGTAAAAAACAAATTTGGTCTAACCCATGTGATAGACTAAAAGGAAACTTTTGAAAAAAAAATATTAATTTGTTGCAGTCCCTTACACATTTTAATTATATTAAATCATTTAAATGTTATAATATTGAAAACTAATTAGGATGAAGACTGAAGAGAAGCGATAAATTCATAATATGGAAGTAATTAAAGTGATTATATCAAACAAGACAGCCGATCAGTGGGGTCAATATAAGTCTAGCTTGGTATGTTTGCACGCGTTTACTTTACAAAACTACAAAACTGTCAATGCAAGTCTTGACAGAACAAAGGGAAAGATAAAAAAAAAAGGACAAAACAAAGGAAGACTACGAACACGGATATAAGAAAACCCAAGCATGTGCACTGCATCCAGGACCAGCCCTACTAAGTAATAACCCTTAGGGAGGGTTACATGATCACGATTTGATTTGACATGCTTCTAGATTAATGACTCAAATGAAAAATATTAAATTTCCTTCCTTATTTTTAATATATATATATATATATATATATATATATATATATATATATATATATATATATATATGAATGAATTTATTATTCAATAAAAGAATGAAAAGCGTCATTAAAACCCTAAATTTTATAGAAATTAATGTAAAATAGCAAACACGTTAGAGTAAAATATTCTTTTTTACTTCATTCACGCTCTATCATCCTATTTAGTTAAGGTACTAAAAGGCAAGGGTTGAAATTAATATATAATTTAATTAATTTATTAAAACGACTCATACAAAAAATTTTGATGTTCTATCATTGCATTAGATTTTACTAAAAGCCAATTTAGTCTTCTTAATTTTTTTGTTATCATTATCAATTAAGTATTAAAATATTTATTAATAGCAATATTACTAGAATAAATTACACTTTCCTCTCTTAAAAAATACGAATATCACACTATCATCTCCTCTTATATTAAAAATTTTACTCTCTTTACCTAACAAATTTGAATACATGACACTTTATTTCTTTTTAATTTTGTGTTAAAATTCTGTTTGTTTCCATTAAAATAAACTACATTATTAAAATATTCTTTATAATACCACCTCCTCAAAGGTGCAAATATTTCACTGCACTCCCTTCTTGTGTTAAAATACATACTTCATCCCTTAATTAATGAGCGCGCGCGTGTGTATATATATATATATATATATATATATTATTTTTTTGGATATTTCGTTTTAAAATGTTTGATAATTAATTTTTTAAAACAATTATAAAATTTTAATGTCTGTATACACACACTTAACACATTTATTTGTTTATGTTAGCACTGAATTTTGTTATAATTAAATTTTATTTAATAATAGATTTTTACATGAATATATTCAGGTGAAAAGTTATACGTTACATTTATTAAAATTAATAAATATAGTATTTAAATTTAATAATAGAGGATATTATGAAAATTAATTATAAATTATTTTTATGACAAATTTTTAACCATTGCTGAAGTACTAGATTTCCACCCTTAATTACAGTACACGCGTATAAATTAGTTCAAAATACTCCAATTGAAAATTTGAGTCATAACATTTCATTTCCAAATTAACATAATATTGTTTGCATAATTAAGTCACTTTATTAGCTTATTTGTTTCGTGTTTTTAGTTTTACACCACGCTCTATTAAATGTTTGTAACCTAAAAAATTATCTATTTAAAGTGAGTTTTTTTTGGTGGGTATGAAACCCAAGTTAGAATTCTAAACAGAAAAAATTATTCCCTACTATAACGCTAACGCTGTATGATTTGGTTTTAGCCTTGAGCGTTTGGAACGGGGGAAAATGATGTTGGCATTTGATTAGAGAATTATTGTGTTGAATGATGTACGTACATGTATATATCATTCGCACTGCGTCAGGATGCCCTTCGAAGCACGTATTATTAATTACTCTATAAAATATATTAAGAAGACATAATATATTAATTACTCTATAAAATATATTAAGAAGACAGTTCCTATTGAAAATAGAAAGTGTGTGACGAGTAAATCATTATTTTGTTAAATATTTATTTTTGTAAATCCTGAATCATCATCATCATCATCATCATCGACTTAGTCTTGCTTGTGTAGTGACACTTTTAATTTCAACATGAAAGGGACAGTATGAATGTAACGTCTTGCAAGTCCACCACGTATAATTATGTTTCGTTATTATCCATTAGACCATTTTCCAAGCAACTGTACTTAAACAATATATATATATATATATGTAACGTCTTGCTTGTGATAGTTTGTAATTTCCTCTCGAAGAATACGATACCAATTATGAAGTTAATGCAAGTCTTGACGGGTTGTACGTCTTGCATAATGCATACGTTGGTAAATTTCAAACTTCTTTTGGTATTTGAAAGGAAACATACAAAAAAAAAAAGGATCAAACAAAGGAAGACTACGACGCGCATATAAGAAAACCCAAGCACGTCCACTGCATCCAGGAACAGCCCTAATAAGTAATAACCCTTAGGGAGGGTTACATGATAACGATTTGATTTGATATGTTTCTAGACTAACGACTCAAATGAAAAATATTGAATTTTCTTCTTATTTTTTAAAATATATATAAATGTATTTATTATTCAATAAAAGAATCAAAAACGTCATTAAAACCCTACATTTTATAGAAATTAATGTAAAACAGCAAACACGTTAGAGTAAAATATCCTTTTGTACTTCATTCACGCTCTATCATCCTATTTAGTTAAAGTACTAAAAGGCAAGGGTTAAAATTAATATATAATTTAATTAATTTATTAAAACGACTCATACAAATTTTACTAAAAGCAAATTTAGTCTTCTTAATTTTTTTGTTAACATTATTAATTAAGTATTAAAATATTTATTAATAGCATTATTACTGGAATAAATTACACTTCCCTCTCTTAAAAAATACGAATAACACACTATCATCTCCCCTTATATTAAAAATTTTACTCTCTTTACCTAACAAATTTGAATACATTACACTTTATTTCTTTTTAATTTTGTGTTAAAATTCTGTTTGTTTCTTTTAAAATAAACTAGATTATTAAAATATTCTTTACACTATCACCTCCTCAAAGGTGCAAATATTTCACTCCACTCTCCTCTTGTGTTAAAATATATACTTCATCTCTTAACTAACGCGTGCGCGCGCGATATATATATATATATATATATATATATATATATATATATATATATATATATATATATATATATATATATAATGTTTGATAATTAATTTTTTTAAACAATTATAAAATTTTAATGTCTGTATACACACACATTTTATTAGTTTGTTAGGTAGTGAATTTTATTATAATTAAATTTTATTTAATAATAGATTTTTAAATATATATTCATGTGAAAAGTTATGCGCGCGTTACATTTATCAAAATTAATAAATATAGTATTTAGATTTAATAATAGAGGATATTATGAAAATTAGTCATATATTATTTTTTCACGACAAATTTTTTAGCCATTGCTGAAGTACTAGATTTCCACCCTTAATTACAATGTACGGGTATAAATGAGTTCAAAATACTCCAATTCAAAATTTGAGCCATAACATTTCATTTCCAAATTAACATAATATTGTTTGCATAATTAAGTCACTTTATTAGCTTATTTATTTTCGTATTTTTAGTTCTACACCACTCTCTATTTAATGTTTGTAACCTAAAAAATTATCTATTTAAAGTGAGTTTTTTTTATCGGCAATATTAAGACAAAATCAAAACCGCGATTTTTATCATGGTTCCTTTCTCTCTTCCCTTCTATTTAAGGTGGGTATGTTTAGTAATTATTGAACATAAAACAAACATATACTATTTAGTGGGTTAAAGTTGTTATTTTTTATTTTAAAAGAAAAAAGCAATTACTAATAATAAGTAATGTATATACATCTTTCAATTTGACAAACATTAAATTAAACTTAAAGTGAATTACTACTTATGCACTTTAATTTCAAGAAATTAAGCTCAATTTCAATGAAATTTAATAATTTGATACTTTGTCTTTTTAAGAGAAAATGTCCATGACACAAACCTGAGTTGCAAATTAAGTTATAGAAACTTTATTTTCGATGGGTACTTAAAAAAAAACAGGTGAAATATATACCGTAGTATAACTTCAAGAATATGTATAATAGTTAAATCGATACCAAGGTTAGGTAGATTTCTTGTGAATGAATCCTGCTAACATATCATTATCAACGCGAGTCGTGTTAGAATAGCCTCAAAATTCAATCATCCACTTGAAAATTTGACCACTAAGGCAAATTCTCACTTCTCTGCGTATTTTTTTTCCTAACCTAACATTTTTTGCTAATCTAACATGATGTTAGAATGTGTAACGCGAATAATATTAAAGATAAATAAAATAAATAAATACATAAATATGTAAAAGCATACACATTATTACATCAGAAGCTTTATAGGAGTACATAGTATACAACAATATACATATTGGATCAAGCTCCATGCGTCCTTAATTTGCGCGGTTAAAAGTTTACAATGTGAAAAGAATCCATACCTTGTAATATAATAAGGAATAAATAACACAAAATATATAAGGAAAAACATACAAAGTATATAAATTAACAAATATTATATTAATTTTTTAAAAAATAATTCTTCATAGAAAGTTAATTTTTATATTTAAATTTTAATTTTTCTTCATTACACTTGAAATGAATGCAAATAACTTCCGATTCTAAACAAATATTAAATATAAGATGTAACGTGAATAATATTAAAGATGATTAAAGAAAATAAATATGTAAAAGTATACATTATTACATGGAATTGAGCAAATTAAAGCAATTCAAATATTTTTCACTAATCAGTAAAATGGTACTTAAACTGAAGTTCCGTAATGCAAAGAATTATTCATTTTAAATACACACTTAAATCAGTTTTCCTTGTAAGGTAGTGCATGCAATTCAAAAGGATTCTAATGTTCTATAACATTTTTTCTGTCCTTTTCTATCTACGTACTCTCCTGGATAGTTGGTAAAAAATATATATTTTAATTAGCTACAAAATATCATCTTCGGTCTCTTTTACAAGCCTTTCTACATCTTTACCTGCAACATAAAATTCCAAAAGTTTTGTTGTTAAAAGTAGAACGGAGAAACTATTAATAACATAATAATAATCTTGAGCTTTCTTTAAAGGCAGCATTAAGGTTGAGAATGTGGCAGCAGATATACTATTACAATCTGTGCTTATAGAGTTTCAATGCACTCAATTTCAATCTTGGCATCCAATGGCAATGTAGCCACTTCTTAAATTGAACCGTTGGAAAAGCAGCTAAATAAAATTGTTGGAGTAAGTATAGGCATTAATTATGAGTGAAAATTAAATAATACCAACTCAAGGGGAAAATCTTATGATTTTCAGCATGGTACTCGTAGTTTCTCTAGCATTAATTAATCACCCTAATTATATATTAAATATGACAAGTTGACAAAATAACCGATTATGTGTGACAAGATGAATCTTTAAGAGTTAAACCATAATAAAGCATGAAGGTTTTAAATCTAACAGCTGCTCACTCTTCTTCCATGGTACGTGTAGGTTACCTACAAGCTAACACATTTCTCAGCCCACAAATGTAACAGGATAAATTTTTACAGCACAGAATAAACTAGGCCATAAGTGAAATTCATCAGTAAACACACTACCCACTCTTTTAAATGCACTCTTTACTATTAGTTGAAATCAGTTAGAAATTGCTAAGTCTATTCCCAGAGGATCCTATGTCAGTGGTGAAACAATCAAAATGCTAATTCCTAAACACACATAAAACTCGGATCCCAATTTCCTAGAGACCCATGCTACGGGCAAATCTGTCAAGTCTAAACTCTATTACATACTTACGTAGAATATAAAGTACAAAGATTTATGAGTATGAGTTAAATATACAACATCAAAGAGAACCAACCAGACTTTCCAATATTTCCAAATTTGAAATGCAACTCTAGGATTGTGTGGTAGCCTACTTGTTAACTATGCAGTAATATCCTAGTAAAAACTTAAAACGCTAAAGTTTCAGAATTTCGGTGCTGAATCACATGCTTTTTGCTTTATATGCAGCAGCAAATTAGAGTACAAAAAAACCAATGACAATGACAAAGGTTTATATGTAGGTCAGTGTAGCACAGGTTTTGGTTCGCATACCTTGAGTGAAAAACCGCACACAGTTTTTGATGGTACACAAAACCTAACAGTAGTAAAAGCTAAATAAATTACCAAGAAATCTAAAAGCAAGTAATAAAGTCAAAATCATTTTACATACAAAGAGAATGGCGTGAGAGAAAGGTTCACCAACAATGGCAGAACCAGACCGCAAGAGGAAACCTCAAAAAGGAGAAAGAGCGAGGCAGAGACAAACAATTACGAGAGCGAGAGAGACGACTCCAACGATGGCAATGTGATAGGTAGGGTTTATGAAAGGGAGGGAAATAATGGCGAGGGTCAAGGAATAGAGCTTCGTGAGGGAAACAGTGGTGAAGGCACGGATGCAAACCCTACATTGTTCCCCATAACCCTAATGCGCAGATACAAACAATTAAATATTATATTATAATTTTTAAACCCTACCGCGTAAAACAAAATCACTAAATCCTAACACTAACTAAAATTTATTAACAAAAACACTTTAAACAGGAGAAGCCTTTCAGGGTAACATCTTCAAGGTGAAGCAGATCAGGCTAGTTTCACCAAGTCCAAAAAGCACTTTAAACAAAAGAAAGTTTTCAGGGTAGCACCTCCTACGTGAAGCAGACCAGAATGACACCTCCTCTTGTACTGACATCCACCTAAACAAATGACAGAGATCAGGGTAGCATCATTATAGGAGGAGGCTTACTGATGCTTCTCATTATCAACGTGCTAAAAAAAATTAATCTTGATAAATAATTTGTTGACCAACTCATATAGGTAAATAGCTTTTATTTTTCACCCATATTGATAAAAAAGTTGACAAATGACATTAATTTCAAAATCAGGGACAAAATCATTTGGTACCTACATTTTTCAGTGGTAAAAATCTGGGACAAAAGACAAAATGGGAAAAACTCTACGCACACAAATTGCATTTGGCCTCCTCTAAGCTTATGAGTGTAAAACTCTTTTTTAATTAATATTCCAAGAGGCTCATTTCTTTTAAATGCATGTCATATAATTTGCCAAGAAAGAAAAAATGGCATAAAAAAATTAACATATGCCAAAGCTTAAACAAATAGACTATGTGATTAAAAGGAACCGGTGATATACAATTGCTTTGAAATCCCTGTGAAAGCTTCACTGTTAGGTTGATTAGTTGCTCTCACTTAGTTGACATAATTTAAAGAAAACAAAATCAATTTCAAGGTTTATGAATTTCAGTTTGACCACAATCAAACCGTATAACAAAAATCTAATGAGACAACAATATTTTAAAGAAGAAAAAAATGCATGTTATTACCACTAATAATGGATGTAGCAGTACTTACTAGAAACTAGAAAATAGATCATTAATATTTATTCTAAAGACATTCAACATCGGTTTTGAACTGATGTTGAAACTATCATTATTAAAAATATGTCATTTTTTACATTGATTATAAAATTGATGCTCAAAATCACTTCCAAAATTAATGTGATATAGTAGCAAAAAATATCGGTTTTAATCAAAACTAATATTGTAAGTACTATAAAATATTGATTTCGTTAAAATCGATGTTGTATAGTGCATACATCATTTGTTTTGACGGAACCAATGTTTTACACTACTTACAACATTAATTTTTGTTAAAATCGATGTTATTTTTGTTATTATACTACATTAATTTTGATCAAAATTAATATTGTACAATATCATTTAAGATATAATCGATATTGATTTTGCAAAAAAATAAATATATTTTATCTATTTGTTTAATAAAATCAAACCTGCAAATTAAAAATAAAACCAATCTAAACATATTATTATATATATATATATATATATATATATATTAAATAAAGAAATACTTAAAGAATATCAAACAATGATCTCAATACATAAATATCTTCCATAAGCTATGTTAAACAATGATTTTTAGACCTCTAGTAAAGTACACTTAAAAAAATTTCCTCTTTTTTTTACTACATTAAAAAATGCTTCAAAACATAACATCGAAGTTAATAAAAGATAAATATAACTCAGAATATAATTCCAAATATAAAATATTTTATTCTCTTTTTTAATTACATTCTTTTTTTTTTCAGTTCATGAATCTTGTCAAACACGTATAGTGTTGCTCTCTGTAATGAAAGGGATAAATATAACTCCAAATATAACTCAGAATAGAGATGAGATAAAAGATGACTTGTGAGACTTACCTCATGAGTATCCCTTTAGAGACAGCTTCAAATATAACTCCAGTATAATAGTCAAGACCTCGGGTCAGACATAAGTCGAAAAACCACGTTATCAAGGCGTTTTGATTTATCCATAAGTTTAAATAAAATTTATAGGTCATTCAATGCATCAACGGATCCATCATCTTTTAAGAAAGCACTGCCTTCTCTAAATTTAGACAACAATGCTAGAGGAGGTCCTTTTTCTTTGATATAAGTTTCAATTTTGTCAGCAATCTCAGCAATTAATCCTTTCTCTTCCACCTACTGCATGGCAGTACAAAAACACATCATTAAACATAACATATATATCATGATTACAAGACAACAACTTTCCGATATTACAGTAATAGGGAATATTATTGTCTCAAATTTTAATTGGTCATACACATAGAAAGAAACAAAATCATAAGTCTCAAAGACCTAAGGCAATGAATGTAGTGGAATATACTTGAACAGTTTTACGAATATTTAAATCATGAAATGCAATTTCTTTTTTATTTTATCAAACAATGTCTAAGTTTTGAAGCACCAAGTCTAATCTAATGTTATTAAATAAAATAATCCTTTGCATTGAAGCACCAGATCTTACCACATACAAACAAATGAATTATAAGAAAGAAAGTCACAATGGTGTCCTAGAAACCATTAGAATGATATGAAGAGTTCCTCATTCTAGCTAACAGCAAGAGTCCAACGAATAATTTAAAGGCAATAATTACAGAGAACTTCACAAAAATATAAATGTACAAGCATCTTGCTTGGATGCTAATAAATGATAAAACACAACTTACACTAGTTTCTACAGTACATAGAACATTTTGCAGCCTCAGATAACTGCATCAAGACAAATGATATAAGGTGCAAAATAATTGGTCAAGATAAAATGCAGAAATATATAACATTTACTAGCATGGTTATAGTCATCACTCAACACATTGTTAATATAGACCAAAGACAACATTAAACTTTGAACTAATGAAAACAGTGGTAAAAATAGTTCATTTGGTCATCTAGGCAGGGCAGAAAAGAGACACACTGCCTGAGAAAACCCGAGGGAAGTAAGCCTGATGATGTGCCTAATGGGACCAGATCCTGTAATTTCAGATAACATGCCAATTTACTTTGGCTTAAAATACCCATGGTATCTAATATAAAGGAGTATTCTTGATAGTATAGAAAATGCAGAGGAAGAAATTAACGAAGTCACAGAGGACCCAAGCACACAAGCCAACACAGAGGAGTCAAACATACAAGTAGATACAGGGGAGCCTAATACAAAGGTGCAAATAGCAAGTAAATCCAAGAGGAAGGTTGTGAGGCCAGCTTACCTCAAGGATTTTGTGTGAAATCCTTCATCACCGTACGGGAATATAGCTCTTAGTGCTGCCACGTAGGATGATCAGAATAACAATAAAGATATTCTTGATATTCTGTAAATGCAAAATGACAAAATCTGTTACATAGAATTCAGTATAAATCATCATGTAATCAATGAATGAAAAGCTAAATTCCCTTCTTTTCTTGTCTTTCTGGAGGTGCTGGAACCCTCGAAACCAGTCTTCTATTCTATCCCTTATCATCTTGGTGCTCTCGTTGATTCCTCCTCCATGGCTGACTCTCCCCTTACTCTCGAAGAAGCCATCCGCAAACTCACGACCCACCAAATTTCCCTTGCTGAGACCCTTCAGACCATGGCTCTGAAACTTGACGAGCTTCTCCACCGTCTTCCCCCTGTGCTCCCTGACCCCGTAGCTTCATCTTCCCCAACCCCTGTTTCTCCCCCTGCCATCACCCACAAAATCAAAATCGATGTTCCTCGTTTCGATGGTAATGACCCCATGGGTTGGATCTTTAAGATCACCCAGTTTTTTGAATATCATCAAACCCCAGAAAATGAGAGACTTACCGTTGCTTCCTTTTACATGGATGGCCAAGCTTTGTCTTGGTTCCAATGGATGAACGGTAACCACCAGTTTACTTCATGGCAAGGCTTCCTCCAGGCGCTTCAAACTCATTTTGCTCCATCGCAGTATGAGGATCCAACGGGGACCCTTTTCAAATTAACACAGCATGGCATGGTGGCTGAATACCTCGCCGTCTTCGAAGAACTTGCAAATCGTACGATTGGCCTTCCATCTCCCTTTTTACTTAGCTGCTTTGTTTCGGGCCTCACCCCCGAAATCCGCCGCGAGGTCCAGGCCCACCAGCCTCTTACCCTCGTTCAGGCGGCGGGCCTGGCTCGCCTGCAGGAGGAAAAGATTATGGACGCACGGCCCCAGCAACGCCCCAAACCACCTCCACCTTTACACTCTCCCTCCTTAACACAGCCCCTTCCTCTCAGAACTCTTAACCCTAACCCCACCCCTCTCTTACCTAGCCCTCCCCGTCCCACACCACCCGCCGTCAAGCGGTTGACCCCGAAAGAGATTGCAACCCGCAGGGAGCGCGGGCTGTGTTTCAATTGCGACGAGCGCTACCACCGGGGGCACCGCTGTTCCTCTCGTTTTTTTCTCCTCATCTCTGAGGATGATGACCCTCCACCCCTTCAAATACCCCAGCCCAACCTGCAACCCGAACCCGAAACACCCACACCCGACCCGATAGACCCGTACCCGACCCAAATCAGCTTTAACTCTTTAGCTGGAAATGTTGCACCTGAAACGCTGCGTTTCATGGGGACCATCGGAAACCGCCATGTGGTACAACTGGTTGACGGCGGCAGTACTCACAATTTC
This sequence comes from Glycine soja, assembly GCF_004193775.1. NCBI lineage: Eukaryota > Viridiplantae > Streptophyta > Magnoliopsida > Fabales > Fabaceae > Glycine > Glycine soja. The sequence continues at coordinate 6,453,996 of NC_041017.1, forward strand.
ATTCAACATCAACTCGTCTCTCAATTAAGCTTGACCCTTCGCACAACCACCCCTTTGCGCGTTATGGTGGGGAACGGACAACAATTAGAGTGCACCAGCATCTGTGAATCCGTTCCGGTCACCATTCAAGCTACTGAATTCATCGTTGACCTCCATGTTCTTCCTATTGCAGGGGCTAATGTGGTTTTGGGCGTCCAATGGTTGAAATCATTGGGCCCTGTGCTCACGGATTATAACTCATTGCGCATGAAATTTTTCCATGCAGGTACTTTTGTTGAGCTTCAAGGGGACACAGAGACAACTTTGAACTCCTTATCATCCTCCCAGTTCCATCGTCTTCTCCAGCACCAACCAGAGAGTTTATACTTTCATATTGCTGTCCTCCATGACGACAATTCTATGGCCAATTCCGATATTGACCCCGTCATTCAGAACCTCATTAATCGCTTTCAACCTCTCTTTCAGGTCCCTGAGAAGCTTCCGCCGGCGCGACCCACAGATCATCGTATTCATCTAATTCCTAATGCCACCCCGGTGAATGTTCGACCATACCGATACCCACATTTTCAAAAGCAGGAGATTGAAAATCAGGTTGAGCTCATGCTCCAAAAGGGCTTAATTCAACCCAGCAATAGCCCTTTTTCCTCACCTGTTTTACTCGTGAAGAAACACGATGGTACATGGCATTTCTGTGTGGATTATCGGGCCTTAAATTCTCTCACAATGAAGGATCGATTTTCGCTACCCACCATTGATGAACTCTTGGATGAGCTTGGAGATGCACGCTACTTTTCTAAATTGGATTTACTTCAGGGGTATCACCAAATTAGAATGCATTCTGGCGATATATCCAAAACGGCGTTCAGAACTCATCATGGTCATTATGAGTTTCGTGTTATGCCATTTGGGCTCTGCAATGCCCCTTCTTCATTCCAGGCAACCATGAATTCTTTGTTCCGGCCGTATCTTCGTCGATTCATTATAGTTTTCTTCGACGACATTCTTATATATAGCGCCACTTTTGCAGAGCATCTCACTCACCTCGAGGTCGCCTTTCAGGTATTGCTAAGCCATCATTTTGTTCTGAAGCTTTCCAAATGTTCCTTTGCACAGGCCCAGGTAGAGTACTTGGGACACATGGTGTCCTTCGCCGGAGTTCAACCCGTCCCTTCCAAAATTTCAGCAATTCAGCAATGGCCAATTCCTCAGACGACTCGTGCTGTCCGAAGTTTCTTAGGCCTCGTAGGCTTTTATAGGCGCTTCATCAAGGGTTATGCTTCTCTCGCAGCTCCCTTAGTTGCCCTCACCACTTCAGACAAGTTTCAATGGTCAGCAGAGGCTCAAGCTGCTTTTGATAATTTGAAATGCGCTTTATCAAAGGCCCCTGTTCTTGCATTGCCGGATTTTAGCTTACCTTTTCAGGTGGAGACTAACACTTCTGGGGTTGGAATGGGGGCGGTACTTTCCCAACAAGGCCACCCCATTGCTTTTTATAGCAAACCATTTACTGCTAAGCTTTTAAGGGCATCTACGTATGTGCGTGAGCTATTCGCCATCACGACGGCCGTAAAACGATGGCGGCAATATCTCCTTGGTCATCGTTTTATCATTGTCACAGATCATAAGAGCCTCAAGGAATTGCTTACTCAAGCTGTTCAAACCCCGGAACAACATACTTATCTAGCTCGATTAATGGGGTATGATTATCAAATTGTGTATCGCTCCGGCAGTCATAATCAGGCCGTCGATGCCTTGTCTCGCCTCCCGGAGCAAGGATCCTCCTCTTTGATGATACTCTCAGTGCCCTGTCTCACGTTTATCTCAGAGCTTCATCAACAGTTGGATTCACTACCTGAGTATGTAGCCCAAAGGAACGCGATTCTGCAACATCCCCTGAGTCATCCTCATTTCTCCATTACCAATAACTTAATCCTTCATAAAAATCGGATTTGGGTACCCCGAGGATTTCCGATGATACCTACTTTAATCACAGAGTATCATTGCACTCCGACTGGAGGACATATGGGCGTTGCCAAGACTCTTGCTCGTATCACGAAAAACTTTTATTTGCAGGGCCTTCGAGATGACGTAACTCGATTTGTTTCTCAGTGTCTTCCCTGTCAACAAACAAAGTATGAAACAAAGAAAAGCGCGGGTTTATTATGCCCCTTGCCGGTACCCCACCGTCCTTGGGAAGACCTTTCTCTTGATTTCATTGTCAGACTTCCTCCATACCATGGCAATACTATGATTCTGATTGTTGTCGATCGTTTTTCTAAAGGGCTTCACTTGGGGATACTTCCATCGTCTCACACAGCTCACGCGGTGGCCACTTTATTCATGGAAATAGTTGGCAAAATCCATGGGCTTCCCCGGAGCTTGGTCTCCGATAGGGATCCCTCTTTGTCAGCCAATTCTGGCAGGAGTTATTCCGGTATAGTGGGACGCAGCTCCGAATGAGCTCCGCTTACCATCCACAGAGTGATGGTCAAACGGAGGTCATGAACAGGGTAATTGAGCAATATTTAACGGCTTTCGTGCACAGCAGACCGCGGACTTGGGGAAAACTCCTCCTGTGGGTTGAATGGTGTCATAACACCGCATGGAATGCCGCCACTGGTTCGACCCCGTATGAGATCACATTCGGGCGAAAACCGTTCAATTTTCCTGATTATCTGATGGGATCCTCTAAGATAGTCGCGGTGGAAGACATGATCAAGGAGAGGGAAGAAACGTTTCGTGTCATCAGGAAGAAGCTTCTAAAAGCTTAGGGAGCTATGAAAAAGTCCGCCGACAACAAGCGCCGGAAAGTGGTCTACCGACAGGGAGATTGGGTCCTTCTTCGACTTCGTCCACATCGTCAAGCTTCAGCTAAGGGAGCTTTTGAAACAAAAGGAAAATTAGCTAAACGTTTTTATGGGCCCTTCAAGGTTATTGAAAGGATTGGGCCTGTGGCCTATCGTCTGAAATTGCCGGAGCAAGCTCGCATTCATCCTGTTTTTCACTGCTCCCTCCTGAAGCCATTTCACGGCGACCCAACCTCTCCAGGGACCAATGAAGTCACTCAATTACCTAGTCAATGCTACCAGAATCAACCCCTCATAATTCCGTTAGCTATTCTGGGTCATAGAAGGCATCCTCAGACAGGAGCATGGGAAGTCTTGGTGCAATGGGAAGGACTTTCGCCGGACGAGACTTCGTGGGAAGATTGGAATTCTCTGCAGCAGGATTATCACCTTGAGGACAAGGTGACTCTGCAAGGGCCACCGGATGATAGTATAGAAAATGCAGAGGAAGAAATTAACAAAGTCACAGAGGACCCAAGCACACAAGCCAACACAGAGGAGTCAAACATACAAGTAGATACAGGGGAGCCTAATACAAAGGTGCAAATAGCAAGTAAATCCAAGAGGAAGGTTGTGAGGCCAGCTTACCTCAAGGATTTTGTGTGAAATCCTTCATCACCGTACGGGAATATAGTTGTTGCTCTGCATAGAATCTTAGTGCTGCCACGTAGGATGATCAGAATAACAATAAAGATATTCTTGATATTCTGTAAATGCAAAATGACAAAATCTGTTACATAGAATTCAGTATAAATCATCATGTAATCAATGAATGAAAAGCCAAATTCCCTTCTTTTCTTGTCTTTCTGGAGGTGCTGGAACCCTCGAAACCAGTCTTCTATTCTATCCCTTATCAATTCTACTTTACTAACACCATCTGAACTTAAAATTACCTAGAAATCCAAGAAAATGCCCTTAAAATAGAATTTGAATTTATCAGTTGTGTGCGACTTGTAATCCAGAAGTCAAAGCTCCCTTTATCTTGTAATTTCCAAGATCTTTATTGCTAGCCACATTTGTTTTGGACTAAAACTACTGATTTTCCTAGCCACAATATTCATAAATATACCAAAAGTCGAAAATCATTGTGATTAGTGGCAATCCCTACAACATTTTCTTGTGCATGATATGCTTAACTGAAGCACTGGCTCTGGCAAATATTAGTTAGTTGAAATTCATGTAACATAAATTTATGAAAATAATCATTAGAAAAAAAATAAAAGAATAGAAAAAAAAAAAAAACCGTCTCTAGATCTGCCTTTGCTTGTTCACGATCACAGTACTCGGCCCATTCTCATACACATATGCATTGTTTTTTTTTTCATATAAGAGGCAACCTTATAAGGTTAATTGTAGTCTATACTTATCACTAGCTACTTTGCCACCAACATTTCCAGTAGTTTTGCTAAGCTCATGACCAACTACACATGATAAGGAAGAAAAATAACATGCAATAACCTGAAAATGTTATGTCCTAGTATTCGAGAACTAGGAAGAACTCCAAAAGAGGGATTAGAGGAGAGGAAATTTCTGTTTTATTGCTTGCATTTCATTTCAATGACTATCATATTTATAAGCACTGAAATGCTAATTCTGTTATTGCATTTCCTCTACAGGTCCTAAGGTGCACAAAAAGCAAAATAACAGAATGGTAGTGAATATTTTCCTCTGGAACGAGCACAACATTTCTCACATCCTTTTTCTTTCGGTATATGAATATTTTCCTCCCCTTTAAGTATACACCCAAAATTGGAGTGGACCTGTTAACATTTTCCTTTTGTTTCTTTTCTCAATCATGCTCATGCATTTATGTATACCAGCATGTACGAAGCTTTTCTTCCCGAGATTATAAAAAGAGCATTTTTCTGTTGACTTTGTTAATTACTACACGGATCCCCCACACCTGGATAAACAATAAGAGGAATGCAGCTTCATCTTTCACCAAGTATATATTTTTATCATTATATTTTTCTATCAACATTATGTAAGTAAAATATAAATCAATGGCTGAGACGCATGCTGTTCAAAAAATAACAGCAGGAGATCTTGATCCTAATTATCTCAAGCACCGTTTCAATATTCTAGCAAATTTCGTTTGTATAAAATATGTTGTCATCAGAGAGCAAATCGCAGTATAGTACTCTAAGAAACACTGATAAATAGAGATAATATATGAATAGAATAATATACAATATATAAGAGAGAAAAAATTATGATCCATATCGATCATATATATGTGCTATGATCAGATCATAGGCAGACATGTTTGGTGTAATTTAATTTATTTTATGAAATCTGACAAAGGAAAGCAAGTGACAACGCGTATTTATAAACAATTGACCAAGTTGTAAGTTGGACGTTGCTGTTTGAAAAGAATACGATGCGCGCAATTACACTGTACTATAAACCCTACTTTGCCGTTTCAAGGATAACAGTAAATTCTTATAAAATGTTGGAAATTTAATGCATGTTTGTTGTGGCAAGTTGCAGCTGTAGTAGCTGCCCATTTGTTGCTTGCTGGGGTCCATCACATGGCTTTTCCTTATGTACGTGAATGTTTCCATAACATCAACTCAAAACCCAATTCATGATGAAACATAGTGTGTGCTTTGCTCAAGTTCTCAACTCTTCACCGGTTTCAGTTTCATTACCGGTGATGGGTAAATCCGTTTCAAATACCTGCTTTTATGGCAATTCAGCGATTGTACGCTAGTAACATTAAATTGGTGACCCATTGTTCATTGTGGTCCGGCTATTTCACTTGGCATATTACAAGTTATAAACACTTTAATTTATGCATTTTTCCATATTCATCCTATAACTTCTAAGAAATTAATTGATTTGAATTCTTCACAAGCAGGTTTGGATAACCACTATAAGTTTATCAATAAGAAAGAAATAAAATAAATTAAACTGTTAACATTAAAGTAAAAAATATGAAAAACTATATATATATATATATATATATATATATATATATATATATGAAAAGTTGACTTTTTCAATTCAAGATTTAAAATTTTCCGTCCTCCGTTTGTTTTTTCAGCATTGTAAAGGGAGGGTAAATCTTGTCATTTCCAATCCTTGGATGTCCCTATGCCTGACATATTGAGTTATTTATTAATGGAAGTAACGAATGGCCCAGAAATTGCACCCCTAAAACCCAGTACCGACGAACCAATGCTTGAAGCCTTCACAAATTGTGCTTGGTTTAGTTTCAGTGAAGCATGATTCCTAGCCAGCAACAGGATCTCCTTCGACCAATGAGAGGCTGCCAGCTCAGCGTTTGTTGTTGGCACTGGTCACGTAGTCCTCCAGGTAGTGTGGCTTGCATATTCTCCTTTTGTTTCATGTCTGCTCCTTGTCTGATCCTAATTCCCCTGTGTTGGTTTGCCCTGTGCTGAGTTTATTTATAACATAAGAACAATAAAAAGTTCTTTATCTCGCAATAAACACCTGATTGAACAAATGATTCATCAAATTCTTGGCTTCAAGAACGGAATGCACTTGGTTCCAACGTCCCTTGCCACTGAAAACCCGTTCCGGCTCTTCTGCCTTTGGTAAATGAGATGCCATTGACAGCAATGTTGTAGAAGAAGTAGCAATGATTTTTTCAAGGGCAAATATCCTTGAATTTCTTGCACCCAAAGACATTGATGCGAGGCCAGCACTAGATTATCAATTAGGCAAGAAGACGTTGTCAATTATAGATTTCCAAATACAAGGTTATAATTGAATCTAAAGAAGAAAAATTGTCCCTCATGACTCTAAAGGGAAAGAAAAACAAAACACAGCTTTCTGCTTCAAACTGAGTATTAGAAGTTCCATTAGTAGGATCGTTTCACCTTATGAGATTTAATTCTCTGGATCTCATCCTGTAGTCGTTTTGCAGCCTCGTCACTTTTGGTTTTGTCTCAATAGTTGAGACTGAGATTCTCTTTTCTAAAGATGTGTTATCAATCAAGAAAACAAAAATAATATTTGCATTTCAATTTTTTTTATCATGTTCATACTTCTAGAAAAAAAGCATATTTTTTATCTTACCATCTAAAATTATAAAATAATGAATATTTTTTTATTGTAAAAATATATCGTTACTAAATATATACAATGTATATTTTATTTTATATTAAAAAATCTTTCACTTTTCACATGACACATACTTTTATATATATATATATATATATATATATATATATATATATATATATATATATATATATATATATTCCATAAGAATCAAAGACAAGTACTTAAAATTTATAATAACTCATACAATATATTTAATTAACTGAATTATACTCATTGATATAGTTACACATATACATACATGAATGTTAAATTTATAATTTAATTAATTAAAATCTCTCTAATATATTTCCATTGTTAAAGAAAAAAGTGTTTTGTATAAGAGTAATATATCAACAAACTTATAGGTTCCTACCACAAGCATATAACGAAATAAGAATCAAACTGTCATTAATGGTGTATTACTAAATCACAAGGTTTAAAAACTTTATTCATGACTAGACACAAAAGACGGGAGTTAAGTAGTCATGTGTTTACACATTAAGAGAGACATACTCATCCAAGGCAATTAAACAGTAGAATAAAATAAAATAAAATAACATGTTAAGAACATCATGCAATTAAAATAAAAACTCATGTCCTCAATGTCACGTCCTATTAGAGCATTGTGTCTTGACGTCCTCCTGCACAAGATTTCTTAAGGCAATCCACTTACTCATATTTTCTCACGAACACAAAGTTTAAGATCATCATAGGATACAAATACAAACAACACATAGGAAGTGAGTTATCACATTCTTAAACATGTAGAGATAAATAAAAACACATATATACATATAATATAAGTATAAGAAGCTCAATTTAACACAACTCGCATCATTTTTTCACTCATTATATAATGTCACTTGTCCCCAAGGATTTAATCACAAATCACATTCCACACTTTCACATTAATCACATGTTTAGAACGACACATCTCTAGTACAACACAACATCTCAAACTCACACAATTCATTATCCACTATTACGTAACAAGTTATAATGATCATTACATAAGCGTTATGTAACAGATACACTAAGACTTAATCATATATGCAATGTGGTACCATATCAGTGAAAAACAACAGCAAGGTGCCTAGAAGTACATAACAAGAGACACCACACAATGAGTTTGTCAAGTAACTCTCACTAAGTGAAATCATAAGGTGACCAATCAAGGTCCCTCTGTTTTGCGAGAATGCTCCAATCATATAGGATTAATATAGGCTTAAAGAAGCACTCAAATCGAGTGTATTTACCCTCAAGATTTAGACTCCAAAGAATTCATTAGGGTCTTACCTTTCTAATTTAGGTCCAACTCCTAAAATAAGTTTTGCATGCAAATACTACTCATGAATTATGCAATACCCACGGTCTCACACTTATTTTCAAAACACATTTAACACAATGCATTACAATTTAACTCCTCAGGTTCTTAACTTGGAACCGTACACTTTTCCTTTAACACCTCACGCATTGCACTACAATTTAACACCTCAAGTTCCTAACTTGAAATCCCTATACTTCCCTTTTAACACCCTTCACATTACGCTACAATTTAACATATCAAGTTCCTAACTTGGAATCCTACACTTTCCTTTTAAAACCTTGCGCATAAATATTTTTCTCAAGGTAAACACCAATTAGGTGATTGTATAATCCACAACTCAAAACACAACTAATATCACATTAAGTAATTATGTTATAAAATAATTAATGTCGCCATATATAACACTAAAATGTATAATGAATATTTAATGCATATATAAATTTAAGTAATAAATTTAGTGATAATTAAATTTGATCTAACAATTGATTTTTTTACATATATGAATTATTGTAAATAAGACCTGTGATTTTTATTTAAAATTTATATATATATATATATATATATATATATATATATATAAATACATTAGTATATTTATGTTAATAATGTATTTTTTACATATATAAAATTTTATTAAACCTACGATTTTTATTTACAATTTATATATATAAATAAATTAATTATTAGATCAAAATTAATTATCACAAAATTTATTATGTAAATTTAGATGTGTATTAAATATATATTAAAAAATTTAGTGTTATATATAACGATATTAATTATTTTATAATATAATTGACTTATTAACTCAGTTGGTTAAAGTGTCGTGCTAATAACATGAAAATCATATGTTCAATTTCTGTCCAGACAATTAATTTTAAATTAATTCGTAAAATATATCTTTTAAAAAATTAATAAAAAATTATATGAACCACTTAGGGACTGGGCAATCCATAAGCCAATTACGGATCTGTAATTGATTTATGAATTGTGAATCCGTAAACCAATTACGGATGTACCAAAAAAACAAATGGTGTGCGTAGCAAATCTGAAACCAATAATGTTTTGTGTTGGACTTTTATGGACTTTCTTATATTTAGGGTTTTTAAATTGTAATCCATAGCCCTAGTATATCAACACACTTTCGTATGAACTAGGGTTATCAGAAATTAAACGTAGAAGCAGTTCTCTTTAAGCTTTCCTTTATCATCCACTTGCAATTTATCTTTCTTAGTCTAGTTAGCAGAAGAGTCTATCAATCTAAATGTGAAATGCTATTCAGTTATCTAAGACGGGACCACTTTAGAAGATAAGAACGAAACATCGTAGTTCTAAAAATGCATTATTATGGCGTCATATGTAAAGGTGATTCTCACAAAATGTTTCTCATGCGGGTGTTGGTCAGCATAACACATTTTTCTTCTAGAACACATGATATCTAGGCAATTCTATCATGAGCATAATGCTTTACGTAAAACAGCCAATCAAAAACTCAAGATAAAATTGAAATAATTTCAGTTCAAGCTTCCTTCTAAGTAGTTCATGCATTTTCCTTTTCTTTGCTGACTTGTCGTTAATTTTTAATTAATTGAAGGAAAGGGAACAATTGATTTAAATTATTATATTATCTGAAACAAAAAATAACACTATATTTAATTTGTTTCCTTTATTTTAATAGGAAAAAAAATAAAGCTTACAAATGTTATCATTAATTTGGTTAAGGTATCTAAAGTTCAGAAACCCAGAAAACTAAAATAAAATGACCTACAATATAAAAAAAAAAGATACAATACAAAAATAGAAAAGAACAATTAAACTCAAGCATGTTTATTAAGTTCAATCTTTCAGCTATATGTAAGTGACAATGTAGAGCTAATCCATTGAAGATGAGCTTCCCATTACCAACTCATTGGCAACCTGCTCCATGGTAGGGCGAGATCGTGGACTTTCAGTCAAGCAGGCCATTGCTATCTTTGCAATTGATGCCACTTCCTTACCAATTGGCTTTGTTGGATGAGGGAGACGTGGGTCCAACTTATCCATCAATGCCATGTGATCGAGTGTTGAGGCCACAAGAGTAGATGGAGATGATCCCAATAAAGAAGATATAACATCACCAGGGTGCTTCCCAAAAAGTATTTCCCATGCTAGGACCCCAAAACTATACACGTCACATTTCTCATTCACCTCCATTGTGTATGCAAGTTCTGTAACAAAATAAAAGTGCTATCATACGCAAAATAGGATTCTAGTGACAAAGGCAAAATGTGGATAATTGTGACTAAGAAAGGCAAACTAAAAAATATGATATCCTCAATTTAGTATAAAGAAAGGTAATTAACCTGGAGCAGCATATCCAAAGGTTCCTACGAATGAGGTCCAATTGGATGAATCTGGATTAAGAAACTTGGCTGTTCCAAAGTCTGAGACATGAGCTACATATTCGGAATCCAAAAGAACATTCTTGCTTGATACATCACGATGAACAATTCGAGGTGAGCATTCATGGTGCATATAGCACAAAGCATTTGCTACATCTTTAACAACATTCACCCTCTTATACCAATCAAATGCCATTGCTTGTCCATCATCCTTCAGAGTCTTCTCAACACTGCCATTCTCCAGGAATTCACACACCAAAAATGAGAATTGTGAATGTGAACAAAACCCATATAACTTTACAATGTTACGATGTCGAATTTCTGTCAAAGCTTGGATCTCACATGTGAAAGCTTTCAGATTGAGCATCTCTCCATTTGGAACTGAATGGAGTTTCTTCACAGCAACAACTTGACCTGCAGGGAGCACTGCTTTGTAAACACATCCTTGCCCTCCAACACCAATGAGATGTTTGTCGTCAAAATCTTCTGTGGCTTCAATAATATTCTCGAACACCATTTTGCCATCAAAATTCCATATTGCAAATATGTCTGGAGTTTGTATATTTGTAGCCTGGTCTTCTTTTTTCGTTGAGGTTTGGCATAAATGATACGAGACTCCGAAAGCAAATAATGCCAGTATTAGAATACCCAAAGTAAGGGGTAAAATTACTATTATTATTTTCTTCCTCATATGATTATGAGATTTCCCACTTGATGTTGAGCAAGGCTCCAAGCCAGTGACATTGCCACACAAGCCTTTATTATTTCTCAATGCTTCAATTTTAGCATTGTGGAAGGCTAGAATGTTTGGAAGTGGACCCTCAAACTGGTTGTATGATATATCAATAGATGTCAAGCTCGTCATATCATCGAAGCTAGAGAGATTACCTGAAAGATTATTGTGAGAGAGATTCAGTGTTTCTAAGCTTTTTAATTCTCCAAACATTGAAGGTATTGCTCCTCTCAAAGAATTTCCACCAAGATCAAGACTCGTGAGAATTTTCAGTTTGCCAAGCTCTGAAGGAATATTTCCCTGAAAATTATTTTGGCTCAGACTCATGTTCAATAAATTGAGCAAATTTCCTAGTTGTTTTGGGATTAAGCCAGACAACTTATTTGATCCAAGCTTCAAAATTTGAAGTTTCTGCATTGATGCTATTTCTTTGGGAACATTTCCTGTAAGATTATTGTTGTCGAGTGAGAGATCAAACAAGGGCAAGTTACATAAATCATGTGGAATGTTTCCTGTAAGATGGTTTGAAGACAGCTGAAGTCGTTGTAATTTGGTTGCCCCAGCTAGCTCTGGTGGTATCACACCTGATAAATTATTGTTGGAGATCGTGAGGCTTGTGAGGCTACGAAACTTTCCCCAGTTAGGTGAAAGTTGACCATAAAAGTTATTGTCGCTCAATTCGAGGTAGTCCAAATTTGGAAGTACACCAAAAGCATCTGTTATATCCCCAGTTAGCTGGTTTCGCTGAAGCCTGACTCTTATAAGGCTGGAGCAATTCTTCCAACTCACTGGAATTGGGCCTATGAAGTTGTTATTTTCAGCGGAAAAATATTTCAACGTTCCACCAATGCAAATGTTTTGAGGTAAATGGCCTATAAAATTATTGTCAGCTAGCTGCAAATTTTCCAGAGCAGTAAGCATGTTCATTTCTATTGGAATCTTGCCACCAAGTTCATTTCCAATAATTATTAATTCCCTGACATTTGATAAATTTCCAATAGTGGAAGGAATTGATCCAGTGAGTTTATTTTCAAGAAGGGCCATGTAGTCCAAATTGACCAAGTTGCCTATGGAAGCTGGGATTGGTCCAGTGAGTTCATTAAAGGATATATCTAAGTCACCAAGCTTTGACAAATTTCCAATGGTGAAAGGAATGGACCCAGAGAGTTTATTTTCATAAAGGAGCATGGAGTCCAAATTGACCAAGTTGCGTATGGAAGCTGGGATTGGTCCAGTGAGTTCATTCAAGTATATAGATAATTTACTAAGCTTTGACAAATTTCCAATGGTGAAAGGAATGGACCCAGAGAGTTTATTTTCATGAAGGAGCATGGAGTCCAAATTGACCAAGTTGCCTATGGAAGCTGGGATTGCTCCAGAGAGGCTGTTGCCCGACAGTTGGATAGTGGAAAGTGAATGGAGATTTCCCACTCCATCAGGAATAGAACCATATAAACTGTTATGATAAAAGTAAAGATAATATAAATTGCTCAAGTTTCCAATTGTAGAGGGGATTTCACCAGAGAGAAAGTTATGAGACAAATCAAGTTGAGCAAGTTGTTTCAAAAAACCAATTTCAGGAGGAATGAAGCCAGAAAGATTATTATATCCGAGATCTAGAATCTGGAGGTTAACCAACTTCCCAATTTCTTCGGGCATGGAGCCAGACAAGCCACTTTTCGACATACGAAGAATCTTTAGGTTCCTTAACTTCCCAATATCACGAGGAATAGACCCGCTGAAACTGGATTGGCTCATGTCGAGCCATGTTAGATTCCTCAGCATCCAAATTTCTTTGGGAATGGAGCCAGAAAGCCCACTTTTCCAAAGCCAGAGAGTCTCGATGCTCCTCAAATTCACAATTTCTTCGGGGATGGAACCGTTGAAGTTATTACCAGCAAATGACAAATGCTTTAGGTTCATGTGCCAAATTCTCAGTGGAATGTTGCCAGAAAGGTTGTTGCTTTCGACATCTAGATGAGACAAAATGCTTAACTTTTCTATTGAGATTGGGATAGTCCCTGAGATATTGGACCGAGGAATATCAAGTATTCTCAGATTCATCAATCTACCTATTTCTTGAGGAAGGGATCCAGTGAAATTATTATCACCTATGCGCAATGTATGAAGACCAACCAAGTGTACTATTTCAGAAGGAATAGTACCAGAGAGATCATTGTCAGAAAGATTAAGAAACAAGAGTTTGGAGAGATTACCAATGGTATTGGGAATGCTACCAAAGAGGTTATTAGTGGACAAGTCAAGAGTGTTGAGATTGGATAAGGAACCAATTTGAGGAGGAATAGTTCCATTCAAGGAGTTGTGACTCATATTTAGAGTGAGAATGTTTGGAAGTAATGAGAAGTTGAGACTGTGAAGCGTACCTCTTAATCCAACATTTGTAAGATTGATGTTGGAAACAGAATTGAACTCATCACATGCAATTCCGAACCAAATGCAAGGATTATCGCCACTCCATGAAGAGAGAGAAGCATGACTTTGGTTGTCAAGGCTGGATTTCCACTTCAACAAAGCATTTGCTTCTGAAGCAATCTCAGAAGAAGCAGCAAATGCACAGAAGTACATCACAAGAAGCAGCAAAAGTGGTTGGAGCTTCATGGACAGAAGCGTTGGAATTATGAACACCATGAGGAAATTTTGAGGAAGGATTCAATCACAGATTGTCTGATACAATCAAATGCAGGAGAAGTACTTACAAGCAATTCATGGGATATGCATACTTATATGCAAAACATCATGAAACACGAACCAGAGTCAAGAAATATTGTACTTTTCTTTCGTTGAAGTCAAGAGATATTTTACTGTATCTACATAAATATATGTTACAGCTTGGTTCAAAATAGAAAAGTTTTACACCTTTAATCTCCAACCTTTTGCAACTGTGCTTTCGAAGCTATCCTTTTTATTTTAAGCTTTTGACGTTTTTTAAAACATAATTCAATAATTATAATTTTTTATAAAACATTTATTTTGAGTTAAAAATAAGCCCGTGTTTTTTGGTATAGATTTTTTTTGTCTAAAAACTATAGATATTCTTTAATGAAAGTTATGTTGTTCAAGTCAAATACCATAATTATGAATAATCAGAAGTCAAACTTGAAACTACTACTTAAGCTTGAACAACTCACATTAATTGATTCACATATTCACTCACTATTTTTTTTGGTAATATGAACATTAAATTATCATGATAATTTTTTTACTAAAAAGTTGAAGATCTAGCATCAACTAAAAATATAATCAAAATATAATATATAACTGAAAAGTAATCATAATCTTATAAGTTCACTTTATAAGATTAAGATAGGCTTATATTCAAATTGTAAGAGTAAATTAGAATTTTTGTCCATTATCTTTATTTTAGGTTTTAATTTAATTAGTCCATTAAATTTAAAATTTTTTACTTTAGTTTAGACCATTAAAATTTCTCTTTGTTAAACAAGTTTGGTGACATGAGTAAATTATAAGAGATATCATATGGGCTAAAATTGACATTGTTAGTGTAAAAAACAAATTTGGTCTAACCCATGTGATAGACTAAAAAGAAACTTTTGAAGTACAAAATCCCAAACTAAAACTTAAAATATAGATAAGAATCCAATTTTTTTTATAAAAAAAACCTATTTTGCTTCTCTATCTTGGTTGAGAATTATTTTGGTTGGTTATTTTTTGTGGTTTTTCTTGTCCTAATTATATTTTTTATCCATAAAACTCAAATGTAAGACATTAATTATTTAAGGGAATAAGAGAAATAGTGTAATACCACTTAAATCAATAACTTATAGGTAAGTGAAACATTTTCTATATTACTTTTTTATATTTTCCATTTATATTTCTATTCCAGATTAATTACAATTTGATTTCAGTTATCACATATATGATTATCGTACTTCACAAAATCAAAATTAAAATTTACTTTTAAATCATTATCTTTTAATTATGACCAATTAATTTAGGAAATAAATGTTAGGAAACATTAATCAATAATATTTACATTCCAAATGGTTTTTTTCTTATTTAAAATAATTAAATTTCAAATTATCCTTGAGAAACTTTAAATAAAATATTTATAACTAATTTTTATTTCTAATGAACACAATAGAACCTTTTTCAGGGCAACATAATAGAACTTTAAATTAAATATAATTATTATTTTCTGGTATTGTGATTATATGATCTTAATAAATAGCTTTATATATTATATAAGTCTTAAAAAATGCTGCTAAATATATATATATATATATATATATATATATATATAAGTTTTATAAAAAAAAATTACTGTAATAAAGTTAGGTATTGTTAAATATATAATTTAGATAAAAAATATTAATTTGTTGCAGTCCCTTATACATTTTAATTATATTAAATCATTTAAATGTTATAATATTGAAAACTAATTAGGATGAAGACTGAAGAGAAGCGATAAATTCATAATATGGAAGTAATTAACGTGAGAAAGAAAATATCAAACAAGACAGCCGATCAGTGGGGTCAATAGAAGTCTAGCTTGGTATGTTGTACGCGTTTACTTTACAAAACTACAAAACTGTTACTGTTAGCAAGCAGAAATTTCCGTACTGTAATAATGCATGAGCAAATTTCAAACTTCCACATAACTATGTAACAGTGTACTTTTTAAAGGTAAAATTATAAAATTGGTATTTTATTTTATCTCTAGTTTCATATTTGATTTCTCAATTTTTTAATTCACGAATTTAGTTTTTTTTTAAATCGTATAATGTTGATTCGTAGGTCATAATTAGACGTTTACGATTATAAAAAAATATTAACGATTACGTGTCATGTTCTTGTTGGATAATAATTGTCATCTATCATGTTCTGATTGGTCAATGAAAACAACAATATATTTCATCTTTCACGGAGTTTACATCTAATAAGAACGTGACACGTGGCAGTCATCATCCAATAGTAACGTGACATATGGCAATCAAAGTCACCAGTTAACGGTCAACATTCAATTGTGCCATGAGTGACCAACATTACACGATTTTACAAAATAAGAAGATCAAATTCATAAATTAAAAAATTAGGAGACCAAATCCGAAACGAGGGATAAAGTGAGATACCAATTTTATAATTTTGCTTTTTTTTACAACTTTTCTAATTAAAATATAAAAGAAATTTAATTTAATTTATGCTATAAATCATTGAGTTTAAAAAATATAATAAGTTTAATTCTGTGTTTTAAGTGTAATTAAGAGTTGCACTTTTGATACAAGTGGAGGGGAGTTATTATAGACCTCATGTAAATTGTTATAGATTCCTAACTATTAAAGTGGTTGAGAATTTTTTATTTATTTTAGAATTACTCTCATTGAATAAAATATACATGATGATTCCATTATATATTATTTTTCACATCCTTTTGTTGCAAGAGAAGCGTGATTCTATTATTATATTTTTTGGCACTTCCATTAATATAGTCTTTCCTCTTAATTATGTTTGTTCTAACTTTAGAACTATTATTGGTTAAACAAAATAATACCCAAGCTAATTAATTCAAGCACTTGACGCTAGTAATCATTAATTTTACTAATAATTTTTTGAAAAAAAATTATTAGTCACATATGATGCTCTTACAAAAAATAATAAAATAATACAGTAATGACATTTTACTAAAGATTTTAGTTTATATATTCATAAAATATCATAAAAATATATTAATAATATTTATTTATATTTTGTGATATTTTTTAAATGTTACTAAATTTTTTTAGTAATATTTTACTAAATGTTAAATAGAAAATATTACTAATTGTCACTGTGTAGTAGTGAATTATATTTTAGATTATTAAAATTAACAGTATAACTTATAAAATTGATTATGATTATAAATAAATTATTATATATTTAAAATATATTTTAATTATTATTTTAGCAAATTAGTATTCTAAAATAATAATTACAAATGATATACGTATATATTAGTAAAATCAAATTAAATACAAATATTAATGTAGTATTTAGTTAGTGTTATTAATCATATTTATATAAATATTTAAATAATCTAGCATTTTTCTTATATAATATTCATTATTATATTTGTTAAAATCATACATGATAAATTTTAATAATATTATTAAATATAATGTGCTGATTGAATTTAATAAATATAATGTTAATATATGGATAATAGACATTCAAATTTGTAAATGAATTTATTTATATAAAAATTATTATTAAATAAAATGCAATTACTAAAATATATATTTTAAAGAATATTTGTTTAGTAAGATTTGTTAATCCTAAATGTTTATATGTAGGAGAACGATTTATTTTGTAGCGAAACTCATATTTAATTTTTTTATGTGTAAATTTTTTTTATTTCAATGATAGACAATGGATAATGCATAAAATTAATTTTTGGATTAGCAGTTAGAAGAAATCCATATTCTTTGAACCGATAAAAAAAAAGTATATTAAATTATATATTTTATCATAAGGGATGAGGAGCAAAAGTGAGTTTTTTTTCCTCTAAATACATCTTTTTTTTTGTTTTTTTTTCCTGTAAAAAAAAGTATATTAAATTATATATTTTATCATAATTTAATTCTTAATATACATTACTTGGTACTTTCTCTCTCCTTTTTGTTTTTTAATTTAAAATATTATAAAATATAAATATTATATTATATAATTCTTTTAATTGGTTTTAAAATTACTTATTTATTAAATTAAATTTTATATATTTTTTTAATTTTTTTAAAGAAAATGATATTATTAAATATAATTATTTTTGTTTTATTATTTAATTTACTTAACATATTTTTTAGGTGACTATTTTTATTTAAAATCTGAATTTTCTAATATAATTATATTATTAAATATAATTAGTTTGTTTATGTCATTAGATTTAATTAAAAAATAAGAAGACTTTTTGTTTAACAGTTTATCCATAGAAGAACATTATATTGCATTATCAATAAAAATACATAAACAATTACATTTGACTAAGAAAAAATTAAAAAATAGAGATATGTTAGGATAATTATTTCTGTTATAATCATATTGCCTTAAAATTCACATTTTTTTATACTTTCTCATTCAAAGTTAAAACTGGACTACCCTTTGTTGTCATCTTTCTTTTATTTTTCATATTTTAATCTTTTGTAAGTCATAAATAATAAAAATATTAATTCTTATCACTTAAGTCAAAGATATCTGTTAAATAAATATTTTTAAAGATATTTTCAATATAGTAGTTATTACTCTTTGAAATTTGATATCTATAATATAAGATAGATGTATCAATTATTTTTTTATTATGTTTTTAGTTTATTTTAATACTACTAACTAATTTTTTTTTAATTAACAAATATAACAAAAAATATCAATAATGCATAAATTTAACTACAAAAATACATATAAAGTAACTAAAAATTTGTACTCTAATTTTATTCAATTTTTTTTTATTTTTCTTTATCTGTATATTTTTTCTTTAAAAAAATAAGAAACAAAATTGTAAAATTTAATGTAATAAATAAATAATTTTAAAACCAATTAAAAAATTATATAATATAATATTTATATAATAATATTTTAAATTAAAAAAAATAAAAAGAAGAGAAAAAATCTCAAGTAATGTATATTGGAAAAAAAATAAGAAAAAAAGGTGTATTTACTATAAAAAAAAAAAAACCTGCACAAAAGTGCAATACTTAGACGATCTCTTAATTGAGAATAGTATAATATATTTTATATTTTACATAAGTTGGGAGAATGAAGTATAATACCTGCCTTTGTAAGGGAAAAGAGAGTGTAATTTCCTCTGGAAGAATATGATACTATTTATGAAGTCAATGCAAGTCTTGACAGGTTGTCTTGCATGATGCATACGTTGGTAAATTTCTAACTTCTTTTGGTATTTGAAGGGAAACATACAAAAAAAAAAAGGACAAAACAAAGAAAGACTACGAACGCGGATATAAGAAAACCCAAGCATGTGCACTGCATCCAGGACCAGCCCTAATAAGTAATAACCCTTAGGGAGGGTAATTACATGATCACGATATTGACATGCTTTTAGATTAACGACTCAAATGAAAAATATTGAATTTCCTTCCTTTTTTAATATATATATATATATATATATATATATATATATATATAAATGAATTTATTATTCAATAAAAGAATTAAAAATGTCATTAAAACCCTAAATTTTATAGAAATTAATGTAAAATAGCAAACACGTTAGAGTAAAATATCCTTTTTTACTTCTTTCACGCTCTATCATCCTATTTAGTTAAGGTACTAAAAGGCAAGGGTTGAAATTAATATATAATTTAATTAATTTATTAAAACAACTCATACAAAAATTTTTAATGTTCTATCATTGCATTAGATTTTACTAAAAGCCAATTTAGTCTTCTTAATTTTTTTGTCATCATTATCAATTAAGTATTAAAATTTTTATTAATAGCAATATTACTAGAATAAATTACACTTTCCTCTCTTAAAAAATACGAATATCACACTATCATCTCCTCTTATATTAAAAATTTTACTCTCTTTACCTAACAAATTTAAATACATTACACTTTATTTCTTTTTAATTTTGCGTTAAAATTCTGTTTGTTTCCATTAAAATAAACTACATTATTAAAATATTCTTTACAATACCACCTCCTCAAAGGTGCAAATATTTCACTGCACTCCCTTCTTGTGTTAAAATACATACTTCATCCCTTAACTAATGAGCGCGCGTGTATATATATATATATATTTTGGATATTTCGTTTTAAAATGTTTGATAATTAATTTTTTTAAACAATTATAAAATTTTAATGTCTGTATACACACATTTATTTGTTTATGTTAGTACTGAATTTTGTTATAATTAAATGTTATTTAATAATAGATTTTTACATGAATATATTCAGGTGAAAAATTATACGTTACATTTATTAAAATTAATAAATATAGTATTTAAATTTAATAATAGAGGATATTATGAAAATTAATTATAAATTATTTTTTATGACAAATTTTTAACCACCCTTAAGTACAGTACACGCGTATAAATTATTTGATAATTAATTTTTTTAAACAATTATAAAATTTTAATGTCTGTATACACACACATTTTATTTGTTTGTTAGTAGTGAATTTTATTATAATTAAATTTTATTTAATAATAGATTTTTACATATATATTCATGTGAAAAGTTATGCGCGCGTTACATTTATCAAAATTAATAAATATAGTATTTAGATTTAATAATAGAGGATATTATGAAAATTAATCATATATTATTTTTTCATGACAAATTTTTACCCATTGCTGAAGTACTAGATTTCCACCCTTAATTACAATGTACGGGTATAAATGAGTTCAAAATACTCCAATTCAAAATTTGAGTCCTGACATTTCATTTCCAAATTAACATAATATTGTTTGCATAATTAAGTCACTTTATTAGCTTATTTATTTTCGTGTTTTTAGCTCTACACCACTCTCTATTTAATGTTTGTAACCTAAAAAATTATCTATTTAAAGTGAGTTTTTTTTATCGGCAATATTAAGACAAAATCAAAACCGCGATTTTTATCATGGTTCCTTTCTCTCTTCCCTTCTATTTAAGGTGGGTATGCTTAGTAATTATAGAACATAAAACAAACATATACTATTTAGTGGGTTAAAGTTGTTATTTTTTATTTGAAAATAAAAAAATAATTACTAATAATAAGTAATGTATATACATCTTTCAATTTGACAAACATTAAATTAAACTTAAAGTGAATTACTTATGCACTTTAATTTCAAGAAATTAAGCTCAATTTCAATGAAATTTAATAATTTGATACTTTGTCTTTTTAAGAGAAAATGTCCAGTATACTGACACAAACCTGAGTTACAAATTAAGTTATAAAAACTTTATTTTCGATAGGTACTTAAAAAAAAAAAACAGGTGAAATATATACCGTAGTATGACTTCAAGAATATGTATAATAATTAAATCGATACCAAGGTTAGGTAGATTCTCTTGTGAATGAATCCTGCAAACATATCATTATCAACCCGAGTCGTGTTAGAATAGCCTCAAAATTCAATCATCCACTTGAAAATTTGACCACTAAGACAAATTCTCACTTCTCTGTGTATTTTTTTTCCTAACCTAACATTTTTTCCTAATCTAACATGATGTTAGAATATGTAACGCGAATGATATTAAAGATGATTAAAATAAATAAATACATAAATATGTAAAAGCATACATATTATTACATCAGAAGTTTTATAGGAGTACATAGTATACAACAATATACATATTGGATCAAGCTCCATGCGTCCTTAATTTGCACGGTTAAAAGTTTACAATGTGAAAAGAATCCATACCTTGTAATATAATAAAGAATAAATAACACAAAATATATAAGGAAAAACATACAAAGTATATAAATTAACAAATATTATATTAATTTTTTAAAAAATAATTCTTCATAGAAAGTTAATTTTTATATTTAAATAATTTAATTTTTTTTCATTACACTTGAAATGAATGCAAATAACTTCCGATCCTAAACAAGTATTAAATATAAGATGTAACGTGAATGATATTAAAGATGATTAAAGAAAATAAATATGTAAAAGTATACATTATTACATGGAATTGAGCAAATTAAAGCAATCTAAATATTTTTCACTAATCAGTAAAATGGTACTTAAACTGAAGTTCCGTAATGCAAAGAATTATTCATTTTAAATCCACACTTAAATCAGTTTTCCTTGTAAGGTAGTGCATGCAATTCAAATATTATAGAATTCTACTTTTAGTTTGCTAACTATAAAAGGATGCTAATGTTCTATAACATTTTTTCTGTCCTTTTCTATCTACTTACTCTCCTGGATAGTTGGTAAAAAATATGTATTTTAATTAACTACAAAATATCATCTTCGGTCTCTTTTACAAGCCTTTCTACATCTTTACCTGCAACATAAAATTCCAAAAGTTTTTTAGTTAAAAGTAGAACGGGGAAACTAATAATAACATAATAATAATCTTGAGCTTTCTTTAAAGGCAGCATTATAGTTGAGAATGTGGCAGCAGATATACTGTTACAATCTGTGCTTATAGAGTTTCAATGAACTCAATTTCAATCTTGGCATCCAATGGCAATGTAGCCACTTCTTAAATTGAACCGTTGGAAAAGCAGCTAAATAAAATTGTTATCTTTTAATTATGACCAATTAATTTGGGAAATAAATGTTAGGAAACATTAATCAATAATATTTACATTCCAAATGGTTTTTCTAATTAAAAATAATTAAATTTCAAATTATCCTTGAGAAACTTTAAATAAAATATTTATAACTAATTTTTATTTCTAATGAACACAATAGAACCTTTTTCAGGGCAACATAATAGAACTTTAAATTAAATATAATTATTATTTTCTGGTATATATTGTGATTATATGATCTTAATAATAAGCTTTATATATTATATAAGTCTTAAAAAATGCTGCTAAAAATATATATATAAGTTTTATAAAAAAAATTGCTGTAATAAAGTTATGTATTATTAAATATATAATTTAGATAAAAAATATTAATTTGTTGCAGTCCCTTATACATTTTAATTATATCAAATCATTTAAATGTTATAATATTGAAAACTAATTAGGATGAAGACTGAAGAGAAGTGATAAATTCATAATACGGAAGTAATTAACGTGAGAAAGAAAATATCAAACAAGACAGCCGATCAGTGGGGTCAATAGAAGTCTAGCTTGGTATGTTGTACGCGTTTACTTTACAAAACTACAAAACTGTTACTGTTAGCAAGCAGAAATTTCCGTACTGTAATAATGCATGGGCAAATTTTAAATTCCACTTAACCATTTATGTAACACTGTACTTTTTTAAGCTAAAATTATAAAATTGGTATCTTATATTATCTTTAGTTTCAGATTTCATCTCTTAAATTTTTAATTCATGAATTTGGTTCTTTTGTAAAATTATGTTGGTTCTCCAGATCACAATTAGACATTTATGGTTACAAAGAAATATTAACTATTACGTGTCACATTCTTATTGGATGATGACGGTCATATATCATGTTCTGACTGGTCAATGAAAACAATAATATATTTCATCTTTCATGGAGTTTATATCTAATCAGAACGTGACACGTGACCATCATCATCCAATAGTAACGTGACATGTGATAATCAAAGTCACTGGCTAACGGTCAACATTCAATTGTGGCATGAGGGACCAATATTACACGATTTTATAAAATAAGAGGGTCAAATTCGTAAATTAAAAAATTAGGAGACCAAATTCGAAACAGAAAATAAAGTGGGAGACCAATTTTATAATTTTACCTTTTTTTAACAACTTTTCTAATTAAAATATAAAAGAAATTTAATTTAATTTATGCTATAAATCATTGAGTTTTAAAAATATAATAAGTTTAATTATGTGTTTTAAGTATAATTAAGAGTTGCACTTTTGATACAAGTGGAGGAGAGTTACTGTGGACCTCATGTAAATTGTTATAGATTCCTAACTATCAAAGTGGTTGAGAATTTTTTGTTTATTTTAGAATTACTCTCATTAAATAAAATATACATGATGATTCCATTATATATTATTTTTCACATCCTTTTGTTGCAAGAGAAGCCTGATTCTATTATTATATGTTTTGGCACTTCCATTAATATAGTCTTTCCTCTTAATTATGTTTTTTTTTTTACATTAACAAGGTTCTAACTTTAGAACTATTATTGGTTAAACAAAATAATACCCAAGCCAATTAATTCAAGCACTTGACGCTAGTAATCATTAATTTTACTAATAATTTTTTTGAAAAAAAATTATTAGTCACATATGATGCTCTTACAAAAAGTAATACAGTAGTGACATTTTACTAAAGATTTTAGTTTATATATTCATAAAATATCATAAACATATATTAATAATATTTATTTAAATTTGGTGATATTTTTTAAATGTTACTAAAGTTTTTAGTAATATTTTAGTAAATATTAAATAGAAAATATTACTAATTGTCACTGTGTAGTAGTGAATTATATTTTAGATTATTAAAATTAACAGTATAACTTATAAAATTAAATATTATGATTATAAATAAAGTATTATATATTTAAAATATATTTTAATTATTATTCTAGCAAATTAGTATTCTAAAATAATAATTACAAATGATATACGTATATATAAGTAAAATCAAATTAAATACAAATATTAATGTAGTATTTAGTTAGTGTTATTAATCATATTTATATAAATATTTAAATAATCTAGCATTTTTCTTATATAATATTCATTATTATATTTGTTAAAATCATACATGATAAATTTTAATAATATTATTAAATATAATGTGTTGATTGAATTTAATAAATATAATGTTATATATGGTTAATAGACATTCAAATTTTTAAATGAATTTATTTATATAAAAATTATTATTAAATAAAATGCAATTACTAAAATATACATTTTAAAGAATATTTGTTTAGTAAGATTTGTTAATCCAAAAAGTTTATATGTAGGAGAACGATTTATTTTGTAGAGAAACTTATATTTAATTTTTTTATGTGTAAATTTTTTTATTTCAATAACAGACATGGATAATGCATAAAATTAATTTTTGGATTAGTAGTTAGAAGAAATCCATATTCTTTGAACCGATAAAAAAAAGTATATTAAATTATATATTTTATAATAAGGGATGAGGAGCAAAAGTGAGTTTTTTCTCTTCAGTAAATACACCTTCTCTTTTTTGTTTTTTTTTTTCAATCTATACTACTTTATAATTTAATTCCCAATATATATTAATTACTCGGTACTTTCTCTCTCCTTTTTGTTTTTTAATTTAAAATATTATAAAATATAAATATTATATTATATAATTTTTAATTAGTTTTAAAATTATATATTTATTTAATTAAATTTTATATATTTTTAATTTTTTTAAAGAAAATGATATTATTAAATATAATTATTTTTGTTTTATTATTTAATTTACTTAACATATTTTTTAGGTGACTATTTTTATTTAAAATCTAAATTTTCTAATATAATTATTTTTAATATTATTATATTATTAAATATAATTAGTTTGTTTATATCATTAGATTTAATTAAAAAATGAGAAGACTTTTATCCATAGAAGAATATTATAATGCATTATCAATAAAATACTTAAATAATTACATTTGACTAAGGAAAAACTAAAAAATAGAGATATATTAAGACAATTATTTCTGTTATAATCATGTTGCCTTAAAATTCACATTTTTTCTACTTTCAGTTCAGATCAACTATCCTTTGTCATCCTCTTTCTTTTATTTTTCATATTTTAATCTTTTGTAAGCCATAAATAATAAAAATATTAAATTTTATCACTTAAGTCAAATATATCTACTAAATAAATATATTTAAAGATATTTTTAATATATTTTGATTTAAAGATATTTTCAATAATTTTTTTAAAGATATTTTCAATATAGCAGTTATTACTCTTTTAAATTTTATGTCTATAGCATAAGATAGATGTATCAATTATTGTTTTACTGTGTTTTTTAGTTTATTTTAATACTACTAACTAATTTTCTTACTTTTTTAATTGGCAAACATAACAAAAAAAATATCAGTAACACATAAATTTAACTATAAAAGTACATATAAAGTAACTAAAAATTGTACTATAATTTTATTTTATTTTTTTATTTTTCTTTATCTGTATATTTTTTCTTTAAAAAAACAAAATTATAAAAATTTAATTTAATAAATAAGTAATTTTAAAACCAATTAAAAAATTCTATAATAATATTTTAAATTAAAAAAAACAAAAAGAAGAGAAAAAAATCCCAAATAATATATATTGGAAAAAAGTAAGAAAAAAAAAGGTGTATTTACTGGGAAAAAAAACCTGCACAAAAGTGCAATACTTAGACGATCTCTTAAAAAAGAATAGTATAATGTATTTTATATTTTACATAAGTTGGGAGAATGAAGTATAATACCTGCCTTTGTAAGGGAAAAGAGAGTGTAATTTCCTCTGGAAGAATATGATACCATTTATGAAGTCAATGTGAGTCTTGACAGGTTGTCTTGCATGATGCATACGTTGTAAATTTCTAACTTCTTTTGGTATTTGAAGGGAAACATACAAAAAAAGGACAAAACAAAGAAAGACTGATAAGAAAACCCAAGCATGTGCACTGCATCCAGGGCCAGCCCTAATAAGTAATAACCCTTAGGGAGGGTTACATGATCACGATTTGATTTGACATGCTTCTAGATTAACGACTCAAATGAAAAATATTGAATTTCCTTCCTTTTTTAATATATATATATATATATATATATATATATATATATAAATGAATTTATTATTCAATAAAAGAATTAAAAACGTCATTAAAACCCTAAATTTTATAGAAATTAATGTAAAATAGCAAACACGTTAGAGTAAAATATCCTTTTTTACTTCATTCACGCTCTATCATTCTATTTAATTAAGGTACTAAAAGGCAAGGGTTGAAATTAATATATAATTTAATTAATTTATTAAAACGACTCATACAAAATTTTTTAATGTTCTATCATTGCATTAGATTTTACTAAAAGCCAATTTTTTCTTCTTAATTTTTTTGTCATCATTATCAATTAAGTATTAAAATATTTATTAATAGCAATATTACTAGAATAAATTACACTTTCCTCTCTTAAAAAATACTAATATCACACTATCATCTCCTCTTATATTAAAAATTTTACTCTCTTTACCTAACAAATTTGAATACATGACACTTTATTTATTTTTAATTTTGCGTTAAAATTCTGTTTGTTTCCATTAAAATAAACTACATTATTAAAATATTCTTTACAATACCACCTCCTGATCAAATGTGCAAAGATTTCACTGCACTCCCTTCTTGTGTTAAAATACATACTTCATCCCTTAACTAATGAGCGCGTGTATATATATATATATATATATATATATATATATATATATATATATATATTATTTTTTTGGATATTTCGTTTTAAAATGTTTGATAATTAATTTTTTAAAACAATTATAAAATTTTAATGTCTGTATACACACATTTATTTGTTTGTGTTAGTACTGAATTTTGTTATAATTAAATTTTATTTAATAATAGATTTTTGCATGAATATATTCAGGTGAAAAGTTATACGTTACATTTATTAAAATTAATAAATATAGTATTTAAATTTAATAATAGAGGATATTATGAAAATTAATTATAAATTATTTTTTATTACAAATTTTTAACCATTGCCGAAGTACTAAATTTCCACCCTTAATTACAGTACACGCGTATAAATTAGTTCAAAATACTCCAATTGAAAATTTGAGTCATAACATTTCATTCACAAATTAACATAATATTGTTTGCATAATTAAGTCACTTTATTAGCTTATTTGTTTCGTGTTTTTAGTTTTACACCACGCTCTATTAAATGTTTGTAACCTAAAAAATTATCTATTTAAAGTGAGTTTTTTTTTATATAAGCAAATGTTAAGACAAAATCAAACCCGCGATTTTACAATCGTTCCTTCCTCTCTTTCCTTTTATTTAAAGTGAATGTGCTTGTAATTATAGCACATAAAACAAACATATACTATTTAGTGGGTTAAAGTTGTAATTTTTTTATTTGAAAAGAAAAAAAACAATTACTAATAATAAGTAATGTATATACATCTTTCAATTTGACAAACATTAAATTAAACTTAAAGTGAATTACTTTTGCACTTTAATTTCAAGAAATTGAGCTCAATTTCAATGAAATTTAATAATTTGATACTTTATCTTTTTAAGAGAAAATGTCCAGTATATTGACACAAACCTGAGTTGCAAATTGAGTTAGAAAAACTTTATTTTCGTTGAGTACTTAAAAAAAAGGTGAAATATATACCGTAGTATGACTTTATACGAGTCGAGAATATGTATAATAGTTAAATCAATACTAAGGATAGGCAGATTTCTTGTGAATGAAATCCTGCAAACATATCATTATCATCGCGAGTCGTGTTAGAATAGCCTCAAGAAGCAGAGAGATATGACACTAACCTCAGCTATCCAATGTAAGTGTTGCTGGCTGAGAGAAATCATCAACAAATGATATTAAAAATTTTGTATATGGCAGGAGCACAAAAAGAACATTAAATTTTAGTTAAACATATCCCTAAAATAATAATAAAAAAACATTTCACAATGAAAGTAATACCCCTTAGTTTGACAAAAAAAAACCAATAAAATCTATAGACCTATTAATAATAAACTAACATGTCAGAAAATGGATTTAAATTTAAGTCAATCCTAAAAGTTTGACTTGTAAGATAAAGATTAATCATTACTTATATAGTTTATCTCGATAATATAAAAATACCATATCTAGTCATTCTACATCGGTTGAATTATAACCGATGTAGAAACCTTTCATTTTCTACATCGGTTGATTGATAACCGATATAGAAACTTACCCATTCAACATCGGTTTCAGTCTTAGAACCGCTGTAGAAAGTTACCCATTCTACATCGGTTGTAGCTAGACAACCGATGTAGAAAAGCTGGCCTTCAAAGACAATCATAAAACCGATGTTGTGATTCAACGATCCCGGGTTACCATCACGCGTCATAATCGATGTAGAAAGGCCATTAGAATCGATGTAGAAGGCCTTTTTTTTAGTAGTGCATTTTTCTCGTGACTATCCATCATATCAGAGTTTCATCAGGATCATGTTAATTGGGAGATTTTAAAAGAAAATTCCTTGATGTAGGACAACCTAAAGTGGACATAAAAGTTAATGGTGGGAGTAGGCCCATGTTGCAACAACTTAACAAGGAAGGACCTAAGGCAGGACCATCAAGGAAACCACAGCCTCGTGTACGTGACCCCACTACAGGGAAGAATACTCAAAAAACTACCAATAGGAAGGTTCAGAAAACCTTTATGTCAAATAATAGCAAAGGGAAGGATAAGGCTCAAGAGAGTCTGATTAAGGGCATGAATAATAAGGAAGTAGGCAACAACAGGATGACGGGCAGCAGTAATGATGAAGAAAATAAAAAGAAGGATGATAGCATGAAAAAAACGGTTCCAACAAACTATGATCCAAAAGGAAGCACGGACGAGGCGTTATTAGCGGTGATGAGAAACATGGAAGCTCTCATCTCTATGTTTGCAACTCGTTTCCATTATGATAAAATGGATATGGTTTTTAATGCAAATAAGCCTGCAAATTTGGTGGATAAGGAATCCTTGAGTAATAATACTTTTAATACTCCTAGAGAAGAAGCTATGAGTGGTGTTATACAGGAGGTTGTGAGTCCTTAGGAGATCGTGGGATAAGACCCAACACAACCAAAATTGTCTCCCAATAATATGTGTTGGAATTGTAGAGGAATGAGGGGCAAGGGATTTCCCATTCTTATCAATGAAATAATAAGAGAGTACAATTTATCTCTTTGCTTTCTTTTAGAAACTTGTTCCTTTGTTCATACAGCGGAAAGGGTGATTGAAAGAATTGGCTTTGATGCTCATTTTGTGGTACCTTCGAATGGGCAATCAGGGGGGCTTTATTGTCTTTGGAATACCATTGTTGTATACCTTTTCTATTCCAGGTGCTCAATTTGTTTACCACCACAATCTTACTGAGGTAATCCATAAATAGTTATTTGGTTGTATTTGGAACCTAATTTTTGTTCCATTTTATCTTGTTTTTACTTTATTTTGTTTGTAAAACTTAAAGGATATGTGTTAAGTGTGTACTGTTGAGCAAAGCAACTAATAAAGAGAAAAGAGCACCAAAGGAGATAAGAAAAGGAAAATTCTGAAATTTTTTATTGAGCACGGCCTATACTGAACCTATAGGCCATATTGATCCAACATAACCTATGGCGATAGAAGGTCATGCTCACCCAACACTACCCATGCAAACCCCAGCAGGACCTGTGTTGGCCTTTACATTGTAGCCTATTTTAAACATTATAAATAAAAGTGTAAAAGGTCCTTTTAGGTTTTGCTTTATTTTTATTTACGAATAGCAAGAGCTTTTGAGAAGAGAACTACATCGAAAAGAATTGGGCAGTTCGAATTTGTTTAGAGTTTTCTATCTCTTTTATTTCTAATGCAATATTATATGTTGTTTAACTATTATGTAGTCATGGTTGGTCAAACCCCTTAGAACTTGGATTGTGATGTAACTATACTCATTTACTTTAATTTCTCTTTTTAATAAAGTTCTTCAAAGTTATTCAATTGATTGTATCTTTCTATTAATTTCACTTCTATATTGGAATCACTCTGATTATTAGTTAATTGTGTTTGTGATCATCTTCTCATAATTGACCGACCTATAGAATGAAATGGTTCATAAAGCTTATATGATCAAACAATCTCATTTTTACAAAGTTATATATTATTCATCATTAAATTTCAAATGACTAATGCATGATTAATTTAGAAAAAACAGTATTCTCATGCGAAATCATAATTTGAGTCATTCCTTTTCATACATATCTTTTATTGAAATTATTGTTTGTTTTTAATTTTATTTTCTTGAACACAACTAAACTCTAGGATACCATATCCGAATTTCATTATTGTTAGTACGTAAGGTTAGTGAGTCCATATTTTGTGCATTAGTAATTAAGTATGTTTTCCTTATTCCTTTTCAATTTTAAATATTGTTATTAAAATCAGAATGGACCATTTGAATCTATTCTTCTAAGGGAACTATTATTGGCCCTTACACATTGCTTTTGGCCCTACTCCCCCCTTCAAAATATTCATATGCCCATATTAGGCATGAACTACTTTTTTTTTTAATTATTATTCAATTTGATCCCTCTGTTTTGAGATATTCATTCAATATGATCTTTTCGTTTGACATCATTTGTGTCAATTTAGACAAAGGGGTAATATGAGCATTTTTTGTTTTAGAAATCAAATTCAACTTTTTTAAAATAGAGAGATCAATTTGAATAATATAAATAAAAAAGACCAAAAGAATAATTTAAACTAAAAATAATGATAAAAAGAAAGAAAGAAAAAGAATTGAAAAGAATGAAATGGACCATGCGTAAAGTTAAACATATGAATATTTACTTAAATCACATTAGTCAACATTTTAACAAAAATTTAGATAATCTAATTTGAATTCAAACACTCACATCGTGGGAAAATTTCAAACGGCCACAAACACCAGTAGGTAATTGAGTAGCTTGATAATACATGCCAGTCACTTGGTCATATACAAATTTGTAATACAAAATAGTATAAAAGAATGCTGGCCTAAAATTCTTAAAACTTATACAATATTTATTGAAGCTCCCATCAAAATGGTGCCCCTGATGTATGGGATAAGAAAAACATCCTAATTGGATTTTGATACAAATAACATACAATGGGAAGTTTAATATACATTATGAAGTAAGTCATATCTTACACATTCTCTGGTGATGATTGATCAGAATTTCTGACAAGGTGCTCTCTGATTTGATCTTCTTGCTCTGTAGTGATCTCCAATTTGGAGGATTTTTTACCACGATACAGAACATAATGTTGAATAATGAAAATAATGTCAAAGAATACAGATACCTGCAGTTGTGTATTACATAAAAAACAATGTCACAAAAGCATCAAGCAGCAGTGTCTGACTAACCTAATAAACAAACCTAATTTACCAGGCACAAACTCCATCCTAGATCTATGCAAAATGCAAAATTGGATTCTCAGTAGTGCTTCTACTACTCAGTTTGAGTAGTAAGCCATCACTCTTAAATAAAACAATTCATTTTCTCGACCAAAAAACAGTAGTAAATTCTAAGATTAAAATAATGATTAAAAAATAAAACCAGAATCAGTAGTCACTACTAGAATCACAACAGCATGCAAAATATACGGAAAAGAAAAATAAGAAACAACTATTAACGTAAGAAAGAAGTAAAATATTCCTCAAGAGAGCTTCCCATTCCAAAGATAGCAACACTTTTGCTATATTCCCATAGAAGTTGACCCATGAATCTGGAAAGATGGGATTTAAAATAAGTGAATGTAAAAATATATAATCAAATGACAGGAAGTATCAACAGCAGAGGTGAGGAGATGACAAACCTTGATCTGTTGATTGCACAACCATCTGTCCATAATTTGCTATTCCTCCAGAAAAATCAAGTAGAATGTTACCAATGCTGAAGCCATCAGTACTTTTTCTCAGGAAGTTCATGACTGCCTACATTCATAACACACATGATTAAATGGGCAGCGAGAAGATGTGAAATAAGCCTGGTCTGTTGAGAAATTAGAAAAAGAATGATGTATAATTTCCTTTAATTTTTTTTAAGAGGTCCTTTAATTTATTATTAAAATAAACTCACATAAAAAGACAAATAAGGACCACTTCATCAACTAACAATCCATTTAAGTTTTAAGAGTTTATTATTACAGGTCTAGAACTAGATCAGTTGGGTTTTCAACTAAAATGTAATGGACTTGGATAGTATTATAGCCCACATTTCCAAACCAGAGACTTTTTTGACATGAAATTTTGAACAATGTCAACAGTAGAAAATGGTGCTTCAACTAACACTACTTTAGGAGCACTTCAAACTATTAGAGGATACCATGAATAGAGAGAAAGAATTGAGTTCCACCTTATTATATGTTTATATATTTAATAAATTGGTTTTTCTCTCACAAGCAAGAAGGTCTTCATTTTAAGTAGTAATGACTACAGAGGCTTCAAAAAAGAACTTGGAAATAGTTTCATTGGTATTTAGGACCACATACAATAAATTAGTTTCTGCAAAGAAATTTTAGTTTAAGAAAATGATATGTCAATAACCATCTAAACGAAAAAAAAAAAGACATAATTAAAATAGAAAAAAATTCCCAACCTGAGGAATGTACTTTATAGTAGTCATAACTACTTGAATTGTGCTGCAGCGTAACTATGTAAACAAAAAGTTAGAAGAGAATTAATCACATCCAAAAGACTAAGGCAACCTGATATTTTCTAATAATACACAACATAGACTGTGGCACTATAGCAAGGGTGGGTCTGAGGTAGTTCAAGACACAGAAGAAGATCCTAAGCTTTCCACTAACATAATACAATAAGCTGAGTCCATAGTGGTAAGAAGCTCATCACAGGAAAGAATGCAATTGTCCACCATCAAAGTGGTCGCAAAATAGTAAATAATAAAAGGTTCTCATATGATAGGTGATACTCAGCATCTGGTATATATAAGATCAATATTTCAGAAGGGCTCCTAAATTAGAACTGAAATACTTTCAGTCAAGGCATCAATTTCATATGCACCTTCCTACCTAAATTTAAAATAAACAGAAAATATTTGCTGAGAATGAGCACGCCATCTCCTAAATTATTGATAAAAGAGAAATAAGCTTTCTCCTGTTGTGTAAATAGCATGCCAGTTTGAGATGAATTAGGATGGTCTCAAGAAAGCACTGAGAAAATTACCACATGGGAGCTCCATAAATTACTACCATAAACAGATTAAGAATAAAAAATATCAAATCTCCAGCAGAAAAACAAATAACATCTGGTATAATACCAAAAGTACATACATGCATATATTCTATGGAATTAAATTGAAGACCAAGCAGCGTGAAACAAAAACAATTAACCAAAGAAGCAGGGACAACAGCATACTTGAAGACGGAGAGAAGCCAAAGCCAGGAATTATTCGGCAAAGCAATAAAGAAACAAACTGCTGCAACAAGCCATGCAACAGAGACAATTCCAATAGAAACCTTGGACACTTTCTGACTCCCACGCTACAACAAAACAATCACTAAGTTCAGCAAAATCGAGAATTCAGTCCACAGAACAAAAAAGAACAACATTCTCAACTAGACAAATACATATCATGCTTACTTCATAGATTGCATTCTGGAACAATGTAATTGCTGTCAGTAGAACAGCATGGATCGAGAAAGCAACATCATTTGCAGCAACAGGTATCATCTGAAACAAATGAAACTAAAACTACATTAGGGAATTCCAAATATTTATATAAATTTAAATAATAAATTTAGTGACAATTAATTTTGATTTAATAATTAATTTTTTTACATATATGAATTGTAAATGAAACCTATAATTTTTATTTAAAATATATATATATATATATATATATATATATATATATATACTATTAAATCAAAATACATTAGTAGATTTATGTTAATAATGTATTTTTTACATATATAATTTTTTTATTAAATCTACGATTTTTATTTACAATTTATATAGGTAAACAAATTAATTATTAGATCAAAATTAATTGTCACAAAATTTATTATGTAAATTTATATATGCATTAAGTATACATGAAAATTTTTAGTGTTATCTATAACGACATTAATTATTTTAACATGATTGACTTATTAGCTCAATAGATTTAAAGTATCATACTAACAATGTCTGTAATATGGGAATTACAATGTTGTCTTGGATATACTAGAAAAACAAATAGTGCACGTAGCAATTCCCAAACCAATAATGTTTTTTGTTGGACTTTTATGGACTTTCGTATATTTTGGGTTTTTTTAATTGTAATCCATAGCCCAAGTATATTAACACACTTTCGTAGGAACTAGGGTTATCAGAAATTAAATGTAGAAGCAGTTTTCTTTGAGTTTTCCTTTATCGTCCCCTTGCAATTTATCTTTCTTAGTCTAGTTAGCAGCAGAGCCTATCAATCTAAATGTGGAATGCTATTCAGTTATCTAAGACTAGACCACTCTAGAGGATAAGACCCCAACATCGTAGTTCTAAAAATACATTATTATGGGTCATATGTAAAGGTGATTCTCAAAAAATGTTTCTCATGCTAGTGTTGGGAGCATAACACATTTTTCTTCTAGAACACATGATATCTAGACAATTCTATCATGAGCATAATGCTTTAATTTACGTAAAACATCCAATAAAAAACTCAAGATAAAATTGAAATAATTTCAGTTCAAGCTTCCTTATAAGTAGTTCATGCATTTTCCTTTACTTTGCTGACTTGTCGTTAATTTTAAATTAATTGAAGGAAAGGGAACAATTGATTTGAATTATTATATTTTCTGAAACAAAAAATAACATTATATTTGTTTCCTTTATTTGATAGGAAAAAAATAAGGCTTACAAATGTTATCATTAATTTGGTTAAGGTATCTAAAGTTCAGAAACCCAAAAAACTAAAATAAAATTACCTACAATATAAAAAAAAAAAGATACAATACAAAAATAGAAAAGAACAATTAAAACTCAAGCATGTTTATTAAGTTCAATCTTTCAGCTATATATAAGTGACAATGTAGAGCTAATCCATTGAAGATGAGCTTCCCATTACCAGCTCATTGGCAACCTGCTCCATGGTAGGGCGAGATAGTGGACTTTCAGTCAAGCAGGCCATTGCTATCTTTGCAATTGATGCCACTTCCTTACCAATTGGCTTTGTTGGATGAGGGAGACGTGGATCCAACTTATCCATCAATGCCATGTGATCGAGTGTTGAGGCCACAAGGGTAGATGGAGATGATCCCAATAAAGAAGATATAACATCACCAGGGTGCTTCCCAATAAGTATTTCCAATGCTAGGACCCCAAAACTATACACATCACATTTCTCATTCACCTCCATTGTGTATGCAAGTTCTGTAACAAAATAAAAGTGCTATCATACGCAAAATAGGATTCTAGTGACAAAGGCAAAATGTGGACAATTGTGACTAAGAAAGGCAAACTAAAAAATATGATATCCTCAATTTAGTATAAAGAAAGGTAATTAACCTGGAGCAGCATATCCAAAGGTTCCTACGAATGAGGTCCAATTGGATGAATCTGGATTAAGAAACTTGGCTGTTCCAAAGTCTGAGACATGAGCTACATATTCGGAATCCAAAAGAACATTCTTGCTTGATATATCACGATGAACAATTCGAGGTGAGCATTCATGGTGCATATAGAACAAAGCATTTGCTACATCTTTAACGACATTCACCCTCTTATACCAATCAAATGCCCTTGCTTGTCCATCATCCTTCAGAGTCTTCTCAACACAGCCATTCTCCAGGAATTCACACACCAAAAATGAGAATTGTGAATGTGAACAAAACCCATATAACTTTACAATGTTACGATGTCGAATTTCTGTCAAAGCTTGGATCTCACATCTGAAAGCTTTCAGATTGAGCATCTCTCCATTTGGAACTGAATGGAGTTTCTTCACAGCAACAACTTGACCTGTAGGCAGCACTGCTTTGTAAACACATCCTTGCCCTCCAACACCAATGAGATGTTTGTCGTCAAAATCTTCTGTGGCTTCAATAATATTCTCGAATACCATTTTGCCATCAAAACTCCATATTGCAAATATGTTAGGAGTTTGTATACTTGTAGCCTGGTCTTCTTTGTTCGTTGAGGTTTGGCATAAATGATACGAGACTCCGAAAGCAAATAATGCCAGTATTAGAATGCCCAAAGTAAGGGGTAAAATTACTATCATTACTTTCTTCCTCATATGATTATGAGATTTCCCACTTGATGTTGAGCAAGGCTCCAAGCCAGAGACATTGCCACACAAGCCTTTATCATTTCTCAATGCTTCAATTTTAGCATTGTGGAAGGCTAGAATGTTTGGAAGTGGACCCTCAAACTGGTTGTATGATATATCAATAGATGTCAAGCTCGTCATATCATCGAAGGTAGAGAGATCACCTGAAAGATTATTGTGAGAGAGATTCAGTGTTTCTAAGCTTTTTAATTCTCCAAACATTGAAGGTATTGTTCCTCTCAATGAATTTCCACCAAGATCAAGACTCCTAAGAAATTTCAGTTTGCCAAGCTCTGAAGGAATATTTCCCTGAAAATTATTTTGGCTCAGACTCATGTTCAATAAATTGAGTAAATTTCCTAGTTGTTTTGGGATTAAGCCAGACAACTTATTTGATCCAAGCTTCAAAATTTGAAGTTTCTGCATTGATGCTATTTCTTTGGGAACATTTCCTGTAAGATTATTGTTGTCGAGTGAGAGATCAAACAAGGGCAAGTTACATAAATCATGTGGAATGTTTCCTGTAAGATGGTTTGAGGACAGGTGAAGTCGTTGTAATTTGGTTGCCCCAGCTAGTTCTGGTGGTATCACACCTGATAAATTATTGTTGGAGATCATGAGGCTTGTGAGGCTACGAAACTTTCCCCAGTTAGGTGAAAGTTGACCATAAAAGTTATTGTCACTCAATTCGATGTGGTCCAAATTTGGAAGTACACCAAAAGCATCTGTTATATCCCCAGTTAGCTGGTTTCTCTGAAGCCTGACTCTTATAAGGCTGGAGCAATTCTTCAAACTCACTGGAATTGGGCCTATGAAGTTGTTATTACCAGCGGTAAAATTTTTCAACGTTCCACCAATGCAAATGTTTTGAGGTAAATGGCCTACAAAATTATTGTCAGCTAGCTGCAAATTTTTGAGAGCAGTAAGCATGCTCATTTCTATTGGAATCTTGCCACCAAGTTCATTTCCAAAAAATAATAATTTCCTGACATTTGATAAATTTCCAATAGTTGAAGGAATTGATCCAGTGAGTTCATTTAAGGATATAGATAATTCACTAAGCTTTGACAAATTTTCAATGGTGAAAGGAATGGACCCAGAGAGTTTATTTTCATGAAGGCAAATGTAGTCCAAATTGACCAAGTTGCATATGGAAGCTGGGATTGGTCCAGTGAGTTCATTAAAGGATATAGATAATACACTAAGCTTTGACAAATTTCCAATGGTGAAAAGATATGGACCCAGAGAGTTTATTTTCATAAAGGAACAAGGAGTCCAACTGGACCAAGTTGCCTATGGAAGCTGGGATTGGTCCAGTGAGTTCATTAGAGGATATAGCTAATACACTAAGCTTTGACAAATTTCCAATGCTGAAAGGTATGGACCCAGAGAGTTTATTTTCATAAAGGCCAATGTAGTCCAAATTGACCAAGTTCCCTATGTAAGTTGTTAACTCGTTAGCAAGTGTACCAAATTTGTCACAAGTAGTAAAGTACTCGGAAGTCCGAGTGTCGAATCTACAGGGACTTTGTTTGTACTTAGATTAATGCAAACTCAATCTAAAAGCAATAGATAAAGAATTTCAAATAAAGATAAGAAAATATAGTAGATAAGATAAAGATTTAAAAGAAAGGATAAAAGATTTAAAGATAAAAATAGAAGATAGAGAACATAAAATATTTAAATTAAGATATGATAAAGAAAATAGAGGATAAAAGATAAGATAAGAAAAGTAGAAGATAAAAATAAAATAAAATCAAAATATGATAAGGTTGGGGTCTGACCTGCCTTGTTTGCCTAGTATGTATGAGTTTATGATTTTTCTTTATCAATTTAGGTGACTCTATTCTACCCACATCTGTTCAATTACTTGCCCTTGATTCCTCACGATGACAAGCCTATTTTATTTATCTATCTTCCAAATTCTTTGCAAAGACTCAACAAATAAAATGAAATGCATGAAGTATGAATTCTAGATGTTCGCAAGAATGCATGGGCATAAAATAATCATTCTATTCCTAGCAATGACTTTCTTATGAAATCCTTTCTTTTTGTTCTATTAGAAGTTATCCTCTTCCGAGTGTCTAACCCCTAAAACCAATGCATGCAAACCTTCTTTAAATCTTATTTAGAAGTTACCCTTTCCCGAGCGTCTAACCCCTAACAGAATATAAAGATGAATAATGCAAGATAAAAGCAGAAAAGATAATAGAATAGAAAACACTTTTGCATTGATAAAATAGTGAGTACATCATACATTGCTTGGCTTTTAGGCCTGTCAAGCCCTAACTAGAGGCTTAGCCACTCATGGCCATTGAAGGCTTTACAATGAGAAGGGGTGAAAGAAAGAGACGGAGTAAATGAAACCCATTGGAGAGGGGGTTGTTGTGTGTTCCTCTTTTCTGCTTAACTTGACTCCCTTTTTGTAGTTGTTGTAGTGGACTTGAGCTTGATGTTAAAATTCTTTTTTGATATTTTTGATATCTTTTGGATTTGTTTTGCATGTAATCATATCTTCTTGAGATTTCTTGATATTTTGGATATTTTTTAGATCTTTTTCTCCTTTAATCTCTCCTTTTCATATCTAGACATAAATAAGAAAAATATCAAATCTTAATATTTAAGCCAAAGATAACTGTTAAATAAATATTTTTAAAGATATTTTCAATATATTTTTACTATCAAAATAACTCATATTTAGCAGTTATCAAAAGCTGGGATTGGTCCAGTGAGTTCATTAGAGTATATAGATAATACACTAAGCTTTGACAAATTTCCAATGGTGAAAGGAATGGACCCAAAGAGTTTATTTTTCCGAAGGAGCATGGAGTCCAAATTGACCAAGTTGCCTATGGAAGCTGGGATTGGTCCAGTGAGTTCATTTAAGGATATAGATAATACAGCAAGCTTTGACAAATTTCCAATGGTGAAAGGAATGGACCCATAGAGTTTATTTTCTCGAAGGAGCATGGAGTCCAAATTGACCAAATTGCCTATGGAAGCAGGGATTGGTCCAATGAGTTCATTAGAGGATATAAATAATACACTAAGCCTTGACAAATTTCCAATGGTGAAAGGAATGGACCCAGAGAGTTTATTAGTGGACAAGTCAAGAGTGTTGAGATTGGATAAGGAACCAATTTGAGGAGGAATAGTTCCATTCAAGGAGTTGTGACTCATATTTAGAGTGAGAATGTTTGGAAGTAATGAGAAGTTGAGACTTTGAAGCGTACCTCTTAATCCAACATTTGTAAGATTTATGTTGGAAACAGAATTGAACTCATCACATGCAATTCCGAGCCAATTGCAAGGATTATTGCCACTCCATGAAGAAAGAGAAGCATGACTTTGGTTGTCAAGGCTGGATTTCCACTTCAACAAAGCATTTGCTTCTGAAGCAATCTCAGAAGAAGCAGCAAATGCACAGAAGTACATCACAAGAAGCAGCAAAAGTGGTTGGAGCTTCATGGACAGAAGCGTTGGAAATATGAACACCATGAGGAAATTTTGAGGAAGGATTCAATCGCAGATTGTCTGATACAATCAAATGCAGGAGAAGTACTTACAAGCAATTCATGGGATATGCACACTTATATGCAAGACATCGTGAAACACGAACCAGAGTCAAGAGATATGCACACTTATCAAACAAGACAGCCGATCAGTGGGGTCAATATAAGTCTAGCTTGGTATGTTGCACGCGTTTACTTTACAACACTGTTTCGGTTAGCAAGCAGAAATTTCCATAGTGTTATGCATGGGTAAATTTCAAACTTCCACATAACCATTTCTGTAACACTATTTTTTTAACAACTGTTTTAATTAGAATATAAAAGAAAATTAATTCAATTTATGCTATAAATCATTGAATTTTAAAAATATAATAAGTTTAATTATGTGTTTTAGATTAGCTTAGTTGTTTCTTTTGTAGATGAGTGTAATTAAGAGTTGCACTTTTGATTAAAGGGGAGGGAAGTTACTATATACCCCATGTAAATTGTTATTGGTTCCTAGTTATCAAGAGATTGAGAGTTTATTTATTTATTTTGGAATTACTCTCGTTGAATAAAATATACATGATGATTGTATTATGCATTGTTTTCACATCATTTTGTTGCAACGGATATGTTGCACAATAATTTTTATATGTCTATAATGATTGTGAAGTCCTTGCGATCGATCATGTTTTTGAATTTTATTAATGAAAAAAATACGACTTCACACTATCATTATCTCAGCACCAACAAAAAATTTATAAAATATTATAAAAATATATTAATAATATTTATTTATATTTGATGATATTTTTTAAATGTTACCAAAAAAATTTAGTAATATTTTACTAAATGTTAAATAAAAAATATAACTAACTTTCACTGTGTAGTAGTGAATTATATTTTAGATTATTATAATTAACAGTATAACTTATAAAATTAATTATTATGATTATAAATAAATATTATATATTTAAAATATATTTTAATTATTATTTTAGCAAATTAGTATTCTAAAAGAATAATTACAAATGATATACGTATATATAAGTAAAATCAAATTAAATACAAATATTGAGGTAGATTTAGTTAGTGTTATTAATCATATTTATATAAATATTTAAATAATCTAATATTTTTCTAATATAATATCATTATTATATTTGTTGAAAATCATACATGATAAATTTTAATAACATTATTAAATATAATATGTTGATTGAATTTAATAAATGTAATGCTAATATATGAATATTAGACATTCATATTTTTAAATGAATTTATTTATATAAAAATTATTATTAAATAAAATGAAATCACTAAAATATACATTTTAAAATCTTATAAAGAATATTTTTTTAGTAAATTGTGTTAATCCTAAATGTTTATATCTAGGAGAATGA
This sequence comes from Glycine soja, assembly GCF_004193775.1. Lineage (NCBI taxonomy): Eukaryota > Viridiplantae > Streptophyta > Magnoliopsida > Fabales > Fabaceae > Glycine > Glycine soja. Next base: position 6,495,883 of record NC_041017.1, read on the forward strand.
TTTATTTAATAGAAAAATTTATATTTAATTTCTTTCGTGTATAAATTTTTTTATTTCAATGACAAACACCAATAATAAATAAAACTAGTCTCGGACGGAGTAGGTAGAAGAAATCCGTGTTCTTTGAACGGATAAAAATAGTATATTAAATTATATATTTTATCATAAGGAATGAGCAGCGAAAGTGCAATACTTCCAATCTATTAAAAGAGAAAAGTATAATGGATATGTTGAAATGCAGTCCAAAACATCTTTTATTATTTTATGGATTGGAAAAATATTTTTTTTTTATTTTTTAAGAGTCTTTGGTTATTTTTTTTTAACTTTTATAAAAGTAAAAATTGTCAACAGATCCTTTTTTTCAAATTCAGATTTTCAGTTGTGAAATTTTTTTTGGAAATATGTTCCCTAAATAATGATTGGGCAATTATGTTTTTTAAAAATTTCAAAATAACAAAGAATATCTTTCTCATTTTTTAAATCCTCAAAATTTTTCTCTCTTATTCCTCGGAGCGTGCCTTGCCTTCCTCAAAATTTCTGTGTATAGTGTAATATTTACGTAAGAAGAAAGAATGAAGTATAATACCTGCCTTTGTAAAGGGAAAGATACAAAAAAAAAAAAAGGACAAAACAAAGGAAGACTACGAAAGCGGATATAAGAAAAGCCAAGCATGTCCACTGCATCCAGGACCAGCCCTAATAAGTAATAACCCTTAGGGAGGGTTACATGATCACGATTTGATTTGATGTGCTTCTAGATTAACGATTCAAATGAAAAATATTGAATTTCCTTCCTATTTTTTAAAATATATATCAATGTAATTACTATTCAATAAAAGAATTAAAAACGCTATTAAAACCCTAAATTTTATAGAAATTAATGTAAAACAGCAAACACGTTAGAGTAAAATATCATTTTTTACTTCATTAACCCTTTATCATCCCGTTTAGTTACAGTACTAAAAGGCAAGGGTTAAAATTAATTTATTAAAATGACTCATACAAATAATTTTAATGTTCTATCATTGCATTAGATTTTACTAAAACCCAATTTAGTCTTCTTAATTTTTTGTTATCATTATTAATTAAGTATTAAAATATTTATTAACAGCAATATTACTAGAATAAATTACACTTCCTCTCTTAAAAAATGCGAATATCACACTATCATCTCCTCTTATATTAAAAACTTTACTCTCTTTTCCTAACAAATTTTAATACATGACACTTTGTTTCTTTTTAATTTTGCGTTAAAATTCTGTTTGTTTCCATTAAAATAAACTACATTACTAAAATATTCTTTACACCACCACCTCTAAGGTGCAAATATTTCACTGCACTCCCTTCTTGTGTTAAAATACATACTTCATCCCTTAACTAATGTGCGCTTATATATATAATATATATATATATATTGGATATTTCGTTTTAAAAATTTTATAATTAATTATTTTAAACAGTTATAAAATTTTAATGTTTGAATACACACCTAGTAAATCAATACTTTAAATCCATAGAAGATCATGCTCACCAGCATTAGGGGTGGAGAATAGGTCAGGTTAGACCAGATTTTTAAAAGTCTAAGCCTAGTCTAAGATAAATTTTTTAAGCCTGAGTTTATCCTATAGTCTATCAAAAGCTTTTATTTTAGCTTGATTTGACCTTTTTAAAAGTCTTTTTCACATTAAAAGTCTTTTTCACATTAAACCTTTTCACATTCTTTTTCACATTAAACCTTTAATATTCCTTTAATAGTTGTTTTTACCAAAAAAAATAGCACACCTTCTAGGCTAAACAATGCCTTAATATATAATTTGGCTTAATTTTTAATCTAACAAACATGACGCAACATAGGACAACAACAAGAAGAACCAATAAAATTGATGTCCCAACATTACATTGCCCTCTGTAATAAAAAAGCTATCTAAATATAGTAGTTATAATGACATGCAAGAAAGTATTGATAGAAATCATATATCACTCAATAATAAAAAAGCAACTTGAACATGCCTAAATCAAGACTCATAATAAAACTTGTTAAAGGAATAAGAAGATGAAAGAAAAAATGGTAAGGTTTTGAAATTTTACCTCTATCAAAACTTGAAGTGAAAATGATACGATTTTTGTTTGCTTTGCCATTTTTATTAGTTGTATTCTCTATTTTAAACGTAACAGGAACAAAAGAAACGTTAAAAGGAATAGGAAAATAAGCCAACAAAAACAATGAGAAATATAAAAGGAATGAACTGAATTTCTTAAAATTAGTCAAAAGAATGAAACGACAATCAACACATGACTCACACCATTTAAATTATAATTAAAATCTTAATTATTTGATTATAGGAATGAAAGGTATGAAGTATTAGTGTGTAATCAAAGTCTGCTAGTTTTAAAAAAATAAAATATTAATTATATTGTGTAACACATATATATTGATACCAAAAAAATGCAAGAGAAGTACTTACAAGCAATTCATGGGATATGCATACTCATATGCAAAACATCATGAAACACGAACCAGAGTCAAGAAATATTGTACTTTTCTTTCGTTGAAGTCAAGAGATATTTTACTGTATCTACATAAATATATGTTACAGCTTGGTTCAAAATAGAAAAGCTTTACACCTTTAATCTCCAACCTTTTGCAACTGTGCTTTCGAAGCTATCCTTTTTATTTTAAGCTTTTGACGTTTTTTAAAACATAATTCAATAATTATAATTTTTTATAAAACATTTATTTTGAGTTAAAAATAAGCCCGTGTTTTTTGGTATAGATTTTTTTTTGTCTAACTATAGATATTCTTTAATGAAAGTTATGTTGTTCAAGTCAAATACCATAATTATGAATAATCAGAAGTCAAACTTGAAACTACTACTTAAGCTTGAACAACTCACATTAATTGATTCACATATTCACTCACTATTTTTTTTTTTACTATGAACATTAAATCGTCATGATAATTTTTTTACTAAAAACTTAAAGATCTCGCATCAACTAAAAATATAATCAAAATATAATATATAACTGAAAAGTAATTATAATTTTATAAATTGACTTTATAAGATTAAGTTAGGTTTATATTTAAATTGTAAGAGTAAATTAGAATTTTTTGTCCATTATCTATATTTTAGGTTTTAATTTAATTAGTCCATTAAATTTAAATTTTTTTACTTTAGTTTAGACCATTAAAATTTCTCTTTGTTAAACAAGTTTGGTGACATGAATAAATTGTAAGAGATATCATATGGGCTAAAATTGACATTGTTAGTGTAAAAAACAAATTTGGTCTAACCCATGTGATAGACTAAAAAGAAAAAAATCCCAAACTAAAACTTAAAATATAGATAAGAATCCAATTTTATTTTTTTTTTAAAAAAAAAAACTTTTTTCTTCTCTATCTTGGTTGAGAATTATTTTGGTTGGTTATTTTTTGTGGTTTTTCTTGTCCTAATTATATTTTTTATCCATAAAACTCAAATGTAAGACATTAATTACTTAAGGGAATAAGAGAAATAGTGTAATACCACTTAAATCAATAACTTATAGATAAGTGAAACATTTTCTATATTACTTTTTTTATATTTTCCATTTATATTTGTATTGCAGATTAATTACAATTTGATTTCAGTTATCACATATATGATTATCGTACTTCACAAAATCAAAATTAAAATTTACTTTTAAATCATTATCTTTTAATTATGACCAATTAATTTAGAAAATAAATGTTAGGAAACATTAATCAATAATATTTACATTCCAAATGGTTTTTTTCTTATTTAAAATAATTAAATTTCAAATTATCCTTGAGAAACTTTAAATAAAATATTTATAACTAATTTTTATTTCTAATGAACACAATAGAACCTTTTTCAGGGCAATAGAACTTTAAATTAAATATAATTATTATTTTCTGGTATTGTGATTATATGATCTTAATAAATAGCTTTATATATTATATAAGTCTTAAAAAATGCTGCTAAAAAATATATATAAGTTTTATAAAAAAACATTACTGTAATAAAGTTATGTATTATTAAATATATAATTTAGATAAAAAAAATATTAATTTGTTGCAGTCCCTTATACATTTTAATTATATTAAATCATTTAAATGTTATAATATTGAAAACTAATTAGGATGAAGACTGAAGAGAAGCGATAAATTCATAATATGGAAGTAATTAACGTGAGAAAGAAAATATCAAACAAGACAGCCGATCAGTGGGGTCAATAGAAGTCTAGCTTGGTATGTTGTACGCGTTTACTTTACAAAACTACAAAACTGTTACTGTTAGCAAGCAGAAATTTCCGTACTGTAATAATGCATGGGCAAATTTCAAACTTCCACATAACCATTTATGTAACACTGTACTTTTTTAAGGTAAAATTATAAAATTGGTATTTTATTGTATCTTTACTTTCAAATCTGATCACTCACTTTTTTAATTCACCAATTTGATTCTTTTATAAAATCTTACAATGTTGGTTCCTCATGTCACAATTAAACGTTGATAGTTACAAAGAAATATTAACTATTACGTGTCACGTCCTTATTGGATGATGATTGTTATGTATCATGTTTTGATTGATCAATAAAAACAACAATGTATTTCATCTTTCATGGAGTTTACATCTAATTAGAACGAACCTGATACGTGACAGTCATCATCCAATAATAACGTGACATGTGGCAATTAACGTCACTGGCTAACAGTTAACATTCAATTGTGACATGAGGTACCAACATTGCACGATTTTACAAAATAAGAGGGTCAAATTTATAAATTAAAAAATTAGAAGACCAAATCCGAAACGGGAGATAAAGTAGAAGACCAATTTTATAATTTTGTCTTTTTTTAATAACTTTTCTAATTAAAATATAAAAGAAATTTAATTTAATTTAATTTATGCTATAAATCATTGAGTTTTAAAAATATAATAAGTTTAATCATGTGTTTTAAGTGCAATTAAGAGTTGCACTTTTGATACAAGTGGAGGGGAGTTACTATAGACCTCATGTAAATTGTTATAGATTCCTAACTATCAAATAGTTGAGAATTTTTTATTTATTTTAAAATTACTCTCATGGAATAAAAATATACATGATGATTCCATTATATATTATTTTTCACATCTTTTGTTGCAAGAGAAGCGTGATTCTATTATTATATTTTTTGGCACCTCCATTGATAAAATCTTTCCTCTTAATTATATTTTTTTTTTTACATTAACAAGGTTCTAACTTTAGAACTATTATTGGTTAAACAAAATGATACCCAAGCCAATTAATTCAAGCACTTGACGCTAGTAATCACTATTTTTACTAATAATTTTTTTGAAAAAAATTTATTAGTCACATATGATGCTCTTACAAAAAATAATACAGTAGTGACATTTTACTAAAGATTTTAGTTTATATATTCATAAAATATCATAAAAATATATTAATAATATATATTTATATTTAGTGATATTTTTTAAATGTTACTATAAGTTTTTAGTAATATTTTACTAAATGTTAAATAGAAAATATTACTAATTGTCACTGTGTAGTAGTGAATTATATTTTAGATTATTAAAATTAACTGTATAACTTATAAAATTAATTATTATGATTATAAATAAAGTTTTATATATTTAAAAAATATTTTAATTATTATTTTAGCAAATTAGTATTCTAAAATTATAATTACAAATGATATACGTATATATAAGTAAAATCAAATTAAATACAAATATTAATGTAGTATTTAGTTAGTGTTATTAATCATATTTATATAAATATTTAAATAATCTAGCATTTTTCTTATATAATATTCATTATTATATTTGTTAAAATCATACATGATAAATTTTAATAATATTATTAAATATAATGTGTTGATTGAATTTAATAAATATAATGTTAATATATGGATAATAGACATTCAAATTTTTAAATGAATTTATATATATAAAAATTATTATTAAATAAAATGCAATTACTAAAATATACATTTTAAAGAATATTTGTTTAGTAAGATTTGTTAATCCTAAATGTTTATATGTAGGAAAACGATTTATTTTGTAGACAAACTCTTATTTAATTTTTTTATGTGTAAATTTTTTTATTTCAATGACAGACATGGATAATGAATAAAATTAATTTTTAGATTAGTAGTTAGAAGAAATCCATATTCTTTGAACCGATAAAAAAAAATATATTAAATTATATATTTTATCATAAGGGATGAGGAGTAAAAGTGAGTTTTTTTTTTTCCGTAAATACATTTTTTTTTTATTTTTTTCCAATCTACATTATTTTATAATTTAATTCTCAATATACATTATTTACTCGATGCTTTCTTTCTCCTTTTTTTTTAATTTAAAATATTATAAAATATAAATATTATATAATTTTTTAAATTGGTTTTAAAATTACTTATTTATTAAATTAAATTTTATATATTTTTTTAAAGAAAATGATATTATGAAATATAATTATTTTTGTTTTATTATTTAATTTACTTAACATATTTTTTAGGTGAATATTTTTATTTAAAATCTGAATTTTTTAATATAATTATTTTTAATATAATTATATTATTAAATATAATTAATTTGTTTATGTCATTAGATTTAATTAAAAAATGAAAAAACTTTTTATTTAACCGTTTATTCATAGAAGAACATTATATTGCATTATCAATAAAATATTTAAATAATTACATTTGATTAAGGAAAAACTAAAAAATAGATATATGTTAGAACAATTGTTTCTGTTATAATCATGTATCATAAAATTCACATTTTTTAATACTTTCTCGTTCACAGTTAAAATCGGACTACCATTTATCGTCTTCTTTCTTTTACTGTTCATATCTTAATCTTTTGTAAACCATAAATAATAAAAATATTAATTCTTATCACTTAAGTCAAAGATATATGTTAAATAAATATTTTTAAAGATATTTTTAATATATTTTGATTTAAAGATATTTTCAAAAAAAATTTAAAGATATGTTCAATATAGCAGTTATTACTCTTTGAAATTTTATATCTATAATATAAGATAGATGTATCAATTATTTTTTTACTGTGTTTTTTAGTTTATTTGAATACTACTAACTAATTATCTTATTTTTTTAATTAACGAACATAACAAAAAAATATCAATAATGCATAAATTTAACTACAAAAGTACATATAAAGTAACTAAAAAATTATACTTTAATTTTATTCAATTTTTTTTTATTTTTCTTTATCTGTATATTTTTTCTTTAAAAATAAAAAACAAAATTATAAAATTTAATTTAATAAATAAATAATTTTAAAACCAATTAAAAAATTATATAATATAATATTTATATAATAATATTTTTAATTAAAAAAACAAAAAGAAGAGAAAAAATCCCAAAATATATATTGAAAAAAAATAAGAAAAAAAGGTGTATTTACTGGAGAAAAAAAAACCTGCACAAAAGTGCAATACTTAGACGATCTCTTAAAAGAGAATAGTATAATATATTTTATATTTTACATAAGTTGGGAGAATGAAGTATAATACCTGCCTTTGAAGGGGTAAAGAGAGTGTAATATATATATATATATATATATATATATATATATATATATATATATATATATATATATATATATATATTATTTTTGGATATTTCGTTTTAAAATGTTTGATAATTAATTTTTTAAAACAATTATAAAATTTTAATGTCTGTATACACACAATTACACACATTTATTTGTTTATGTTAGTACTTAATTTTGGTCTAATTAAATTTTATTTAATAATAGATTTTTACATGAATATATTCAGGTGAAAAGTTATACGTTACATTTATTAAAATTAATAAATATAGTATTTAAATTTAATAATAGAGGATATTATGAAAATTAATTATAAATTATTTTTTATGACAAATTTTTAACCATTGCTGAAGTACTAGATTTCCACCCTTAATTACAGTACACACGTATAAATTAGTTCAAAATACTCCAATTGAAAATTTGAGTCATAACATTTCATTTCCAAATTAACATAATATTGTTTGCATAATTAAGTCACTTTATTAGCTTATTTGTTTCGTGTTTTTAGTTTTACACCACGCTCTATTAAATGTTTGTAACCTAAAAAATTATCTATTTAAAGTGAGTTTTTTTATATAAGCAAATGTTAAGACAAAATCAAACCCGCGATTTTTACAATCGTTCCTTCCTCTCTTTCCTTTTATTTAAAGTGAATATGCTTGTAATTATAGCACATAAAACAAACATATACTATTTAGTGGGTTAAAGTTGTAATTTTTTTATTTGAAAAGAAAAAAAAACAATTACTAATAATAAAAGTTAATGGCGGACAACCTAAAGTGGACATAAAAGTTAATAATTTGATACTTTATCTTTTTAAGAGAAAATGTCCAGTATACTTACACAAACCTGAGTAGCAAATTGAGTTAGAAAAACTTTATTGTCGTTGGGTACTTAAAAAAAAGGTGAAATATATACCGTAGTATGACTTTATACTGTTAACTATTACACTTGTACAGAAAAAATAAATTGAATTGCTTATTCACTTTTTTTATTGATTACAGGAGGAATCTTGCTTATATAGCAGGTTAATAGTAACTACTTGTTGGTTATAAGAAAGCAAACTTAACCAACCTTATAACTACCAGTTTACAGCTTTTTAAAACTTTGAATTATTTCTAACATTCCTCCTTAATTCAAAGTTGCATTTACACAAACAACTCCAATGGAATCTCTTAAACATCTAAATCTTTCTAGCTTCAAAGCCTTAGTGAGTATGTCTGCAAGCTGAACTTCAGTTCTGCAGTGCTCAATCTTCAGCTTTTCATTATTGACTTGCTCTCTTAGGAAGTGAAACTTTGTTTCTATGTATTTACTTCTTCCATGGGAAGCTGGATGCTTTGCTAAATCAATGGCAGATTTATTGTCTACCAACAGCTTCACCTTTCCTGATTTTTCCAGCTGCAACTCCTTAATCAGGGCATCCAACCACACAGCTTGGCATGCAGCTTTTGAGGCTGCAATATACTCTGCTTCACAGGATGATAGTGCTACCACTGGTTCCTTGGTGGAAGACCAAGAGATTGGTGCTCCTCCATAAAAGAAAATGTATCCTGCAGTGCTTTTCCTATCATTTTTATCCCCACACCAATCAGAATCAGAGTATCCAGTCAATTCTGGTCCTATGTCAGCTCCACCTTTAGGAAATAGAATTCCAAAATTGGTTGTCCCTTGAATATACCTCATAATCCTCTTAGCAGCTAGCAAGTGAGACTGCCTTGGTTCTTGCATAAATCTGCTGATTAGCCCAACACTGAAGTTTAAATCAGGCCTTGTATTGCATAGGTACCTCAAGCACCCAACTATTTTCCTGTAGTGAGTGGGGTCAACTGGTTCTTCATTAGTTTCCTTCTCTAACACAAGGCCAACCTCTGCTGGTGTTCTTGCTGGATTGCTCTGCTGCATATTAAATTTCTTCAGTAGGTCTTGTGCATATTTGGACTGATGCATCACTGTACCATATTGAGTCATTCTAAACTCCATTCCAAGGAAATATGAGAGAAGTCCAAGATCACTCATCTCAAATTCATTCATCATTTGATTTTTGAATGCAGTAATCTCTTCCTCACTGCTTCCAGTAATCAAGAGGTCATCAACATATAGACATACAATCAATGTCTCTGATTTGCTGTCCTGCAGACATCTCACATACAATCCATGTTCTGAGGTGCATTTCTTGAAGCCAATCTGTGACAGGAAGCTATTGATTCTCCTATTCCAAGCTCTTGGAGCCTGTTTTAGGCCATACAATGCTTTCTTCAGCTTGTACACTTTTTTTTCTGAACCCTTCACTACAAACCCTTGTGGCTGAAGCACATAAACTTCTTCATCTAATGGACCATTTAGGAAAGCAGATTTAACATCTAGTTGGTGCAGGGACCAGTTAGCATTAGTTGCAATGGCTACAACAAATCTGACAGTTTCAATCCTAGCCACTGGTGCATAGACTTCACCATAATCAATTCCAGCTTTTTGCAGAAAACCTTTTGCTACAAGTCTGGCCTTGTGTTTCACCACTTCCCCCTTTGGGTTAACCTTCACTTTATAAACCCATTTTAGTGCTATAGGCTTCTTGTTTGAAGGAGGATCCACCAATTCCCAGGTCTGATTTTTTTCTATAGAGTCAATCTCCTCCTTCATAGCCCTCACCCACATTTTATTAGTCACTGCTTTGTCAAATTCGATAGGTTCAGCTTCTGCTATGAGTGCAAAATGGACCAATTCTCCTTCTAAGTTGACTTCTGAATCCTGAAACAGCTCATAGTCCCTCAAAGTTATTGGTAGCTAACTTGTCCTTGATGATTTCCTTACACTAGGAACTTGGTTAGTAGTTGGTGCAGCTGGAGGTGTTTCTTCTTCTAACAATATCCTGGACTGACTTTCACTAGAAATTGAATTCCAATTCCAGCTTCTAGTTTCATCACAAATAACATCCCTGCTGATGGATACTTGACCACTTTCTGGATTATATAGCTTGTAGCCTCCAGTTGAGTGATAACCAATTAGGATATGTGGCATGCCCTTATCATCAAGCTTTCTTCTAAGTTGATCAGGAACATGCTTGTAGCATATTGACCCAAAGATCCTCAGGTGTGTAACACTTGGTTTGGCTCCAGTCCATGCTTCCTCTGGTGAAGTATCTATCAATCTCTTAGTGGGAGATCTATTTAATATGTATGCAGCAGTTGATACAGCTTCTCCCCACAAGAAACATGGTAGGTTTTTGCTCTTAAGCATGCATCTCACCATGTTTAGCAGTGTTCTGTTCCTCCTCTCAGCTGTGCCATTGTGTTGAGGTGTGTAAGGTGGTGTGACCTCATGAATTAGCCCCTCACTTTCACAAAATTCCTTGAACTCTTTTGACACATACTCACCCCCACCATCAGTTCTTAGTACCTTAATCATTTTTCCACTTTGCTTTTCAACTAAGCATTTGAATTTCTTAAAGACATCTAGGACTTCATGCTTCCTTTTAATCAAATAAATCCAAACTTTCCTAGTTAAGTCATCAATGAAAGAGATGAAATACCTGCTGCCTCCAGGAGTTTCTGTTTGTATAGGACCACACACATCAGAATGGATGACCCCTAGCTTCTCAGTTGCTTTGGTAGGAACAAACTTGCTGAAGTTTCCTCTGGTTTGCTTGCATTCAATGCACTCTCTGCACACCTCATTAGGGACTACAATATGGGGTAATCCTTCAACCATCTTGTGGCTAGTAAGTAGGTGTAGATCCTTGAAGTTGAGATGACCAAACCTGAGGTGCCACAACCATTCCTCCTTATTTTCAGAGGTTGCAAAGCATTGATGCTTCAGAATATTCATCCCAATCCTAAATGTCCTGTTCTGGGACAGATTTGCTTGGATAACCAGCTTTTGATTTCTATCAAATACCTTGAGGCAATTGTCTTCCATTGTCATAACAAATCCCTTTTGCAGTAGTTACCCAAGACTCAACAAATTTGTTTTTAGGCCAGGCACATATAGAACCTCCTCAATGACTGTTTCTTTTCCATTTGTGTCTCTGAAAGCCACTCTGCCAATGCCTTCTGCAGTGAGACTACTATCATCTGCAAACCGGACTTTGCTCTTTGATGAGTCATCCAAACTGATGAACCATTCCTTCTTCCCTGTCATGTGAGTGGAACATCCAGAATCCAAGTACCAAGAGGTGTCAATGGAGGATTCCTTACTTGTGGTTGCCATGAGCATTACAGCTTCAGAATCTGATCCTTCATCCTGTGCCAGATTTGCCTGATTCTTTGGCTTATTTTTAGCACCTTCTCCTTGCCAACAGTCTCGTGCATAATGACCAAGTTTTTGACAGTTGTGGCATCTCACTTTCCTCTTATCAAACTTCCATTCCTTGCTGCCATTGGAGCTGTCATTTTTCTTCTGTGATTGATCACTTTTCTTTCCTTTAAAGAATTCACTGCCTGCATTATATCCTTGATCTTGGTGTTTCTGATTACTGCATGGCTTATTTCCCTTCCATGGTCCTTTCCCTTTTCCTTTGTAGTTGGATCTTGCTTGAAGTGCCTATTCTTGATTGGATCTTCTCTCATTGATCCTCATTTCATGTGCCTCTAGGGAGTGCTGCAATTCTTCAATCTCCATGTCATCTAAGTTCCTTGACTCTTCAATTGCAACAGCCACATGATCAAATCGTGGTGGCAATGTTCTCAAGATCTTGTCTACCACTAGTTCATCGAGGATCTTGTCGTTACACGACCTCATGGCATTAACCAGTTCTTGAATCCTATCAAAGTAATCTGAAATTGATTCTTTCTCTTCCATGCATAGTAATTCATATTGCCTTCTCAAAGTCTGTAGCTTCACTTTCTTGTTCTTTTCTCCATCACCATATGTTTTCATCAGAATCTCCCATGCTTCCTTAGAGGTAGAGGCCTTCGAGATCTTGTTGAAAATCTTTGAGTTCACACATTGGTAGATGAGAAATCGAGCTTTGCAGTCAAGTTTTTGCTTCTGTTTGAAATCCAATTGCTGTTCTTCAGTGGCTTTCCTTCCAGGATCTTCAAACCCAAATGTCACCACTTCAAATACATCTTGGAAGCCAAAGATTGCCAGCATCTTGACCTTCCAATCATCAAATAGTTTTCCATCGAAAACCGGTAAAGATCCTTGAATGATACTGTTTGAGCCAGCCATGTTGCACCTTGATCCTCCTTCACTTTCCTATACACAATTGCTATCTCAAAGGTTCCTCTACCCGCGTTCTTGACTATCAAGAACCCCACTCAGCCACCACAATCACAGATATGATGGTGAAAACAATGAAGAATCACTCACAAATCACAGTTCTCACAAAAAGAATCTCAAGAAGAAGGGTTTCCTCAGTTTTTTTTTTTTTTGTGTCAACAGAAGCTTGCTCTCCCTCTTTCTAATCTTCACATGTCAGGTTCGTATAAGCTCTAGATACCATGTTAACTATTACACTTGTATAGAAAAAATGAATTGAATTGCTTATTCACTTTTTTTATTGATTACAGGAGGAACCTTGCTTATATAGCAGGTTAATAGTAACTACTTGTTGGTTATAAGAAAGCAAACTTAACCAACCTTATAACTACCAGTTTACAGCTTTTTAAAACTTTGAATTATTCCTAACATATACGAGTCGAGAATATGTATAATAGTTAAATCAATACTAAGGTTAGGTAGATTTCTTGTGAATGAAATTCTGCAAACATATCATTATCATCGCGAGTCGTGTTAGAATAGCCTCAAGAAGTAGAGAGATATGACAGTAACCTCAGCTATCCAATGTAAGTGTTGCTGGCTGAGAGAAATCATCAACAAATGATATTAAAAAATTTGTATATGGCAGGAGCACAAAAAGAACATTAAATTTTAGTTAAACATATCCCTAAAATAATAATAAAAAAAACATTTCAGAATGAAAGTAATACCCCTTAGTTTTTGACAAAAAAAAACTAATAGGACAAAAAAAAATAATAAGATCTATAGACATATTGATAATAAACTAACATGTCAGAAAATGGATTTAAATTTAAGTCAATCCTAAAAATTTGACTTGTAAAATAAAGATTGATCATTAATTATATAGTTTATCTGAGAATATGTGTGATTTTAACATATCTCATTTTTCTAGTGATCACCCGTCATGTCAAACTTTCATTAGTATCATATTAATCAAGATATTTTAAATGAAGAAGTTATGAGTGATTTTAACATATCCTTCTGTAATAATACTTTTAATACTCCTAGAGAAGAAGCTATGAGTGGTGTTATACAGGAGGTTGTGAGTCCTTAGGAGATCGTGGGATAAGACCCTACACAACCAAAATTGTCTCCCAATAATATGTGTTGGAATTGTAGAGGAATGAGGGGCAAGGGATTTCCCATTCTTATCAATGAAATAATAAGAGAGTACAATTTATCTCTTTGCTTTCTTTTAGAAACTTGTTCCTTTGTTCATACAGCGGAAAGAGTGATTGAAAGAATTGGCTTTGATGCTCATTTTGTGGTACCTTCGAATGGGCAATCAGGGGGGTTTTACTGTCTTTGGAATACCATTGTTGTATACGTTTTCTATTCCATGTGCTCAATTTGTTTACCACCACAATCTTACCGAGTTAATCCATAAATAGTTATTTGGAACCTAATTTTTGTCCCATTTTATCTTGTTTTTACTTTATTTTGTTTGTAGAACTTAAGGATATGTGTTAAGTGTAAACGGTTGAGCAAAGCAACTAATAAAGAGAAAAGAGCACCAAAGGAGATAAGAAAAGGAAAATTCTGAAATTTTTTATTGAGCACGGCCTATACTGAACCTATAGGTCATATTGATCCAACATAACCTATGGTTATAGAAGGCCATGCTCATCCAACACTACCCATGCAGACCTAGTAGGACCCGTGTTGGCCTTTACATTGTAGCTTATTTTAAGCATTATAAATAAAAGTGTAAAAGGTCTTTTTAGGTTTTGCTTTATTTTTATTTACGAACAACAAGAACTTTTGAGAAGAGAACTACATCGAAAACAATTGGGCGCGGTCCAAATCTGTTTAGAGTTTTCAATCTCTTTTATTTCTAATGCAATATTATATGTTGTTTAACTATTATGTAGTCATGGTTGGTCAAACCCCTTAGAACTTGGATTGTGATGTAACTATACTCATTTACTTTAATTTCTCTTTTTAATAAAGTTCTTCAAAGTTATTCAATTGATTATATCTTTCTATTGCTTTCACTTCTATATTGGAATCACTCTGATTCTTAGTTAATTGTGTTTGTGGTCATCTTCTCATAATTAACCGACCTATAGAATGAAATGGTTCATAAAGCTTATATGATCAAACAATCTCATTTTTACAAAGTTATATGTTATTCATCATTAAATTTCAAATGACTAATGCATGATTAATTTAGGAAAAACAGTATTCTCATGCGAAATCATAATTTGAGTCATTCCTTTTCATACATATCTTTTATTGAAATTATTGTTTGTTTTTAATTTTATTTTCTTGAACACAACTAAACTCTAGGATACCATATCCGAATTTCATTACTGTTACTAGGTAAGGTTAGTGAGTCCATATTTTGTGCATTAGTAATTAAGTATGTTTTCCTTATTCCTTTTCAATTTTAAATATTGTTATTAAAATCAGAATGGACCATTTAAATCTATTCTTCTAAGGGAACTACTATTGGCCCTTACACATTGCTTTTGGCCCTACTCCCCCATTCAAAATATTCATATGCCCATATTAGGCATGAACTACTTTTTTAATTATTATTCAATTTCATCCCTCTGTTTTGAGATATTCATTCAATATGATCTTTTCGTTTGACATCATTTGTGTCAATTTAGACAAAGGGGTAATATGAGCATTTTTTGTTTTAGAAATCAAATTCAACATTTTAAAAATAGAGAGATCAATTTGAATAATATAAATAAAAAAGACCAAAAGAATAATTTAAACTAAAAATAAGGATAAAAAGAAAGAAAAAAAAAGAATTGAAATAAATGAAATGGACCATGCGTAAAATTAAACATATGAATATTTACTTAAATCACATTAGTCAACATTTTAACAAAAATTTAGATAATCTAATTTGAATTCAAACACTCACATCGTGGGAAAATTTCAAACGGCCACAAACACCAGTAGGTAATTGAGTAGCTTGATAATACATGCCAGTCACTTGGTCATATACAAATTTGTAATACAAAATAGTATAAAAGAATGCTGGCCTAAAATTCTTAAAACTTATACAATATTTATTGAAGCTCCCATCAAAATGGTGCCCCTGATGTATGGGATAAGAAAAACATCCTAATTGGATTTTGATACAAATAACATACAATGGGAAGTTTAATATACATTATGAAGTAAGTCATATCTTACACATTCTCTGGTGATGATTGATCAGAATGTCTGACAAGGTGCTCTCTGATTTGATCTTCTTGCTCTGTAGTGATCTCCAATTTGGAGGATTTTTTACCACGATACAGAACATAATGTTGAATAATGAAAATAATGTCAAAGAATACAGATACCTGCAGTTGTGTATTACATAAAAAACAATGTCACAAAAGCATCAAACAGCAGTGTCTGACTAACCTAATAAACAAACCTAATTTACCAGGCACAAACTCCATCCTAGATCTATGCAAAATGCAAAATTGGATTCTCAGTAGTGCTTCTACTACTCAGTTTGAGTAGTAAGCCATCACTCTTAAATAAAATAATTCATTTTCTCCCAAAAAACAGAGTAGTAAATTCTAAGATTAAAATAATGATTAAAAAATAAAACCAGAATCAGTAGTCAGTACTAGAATCACAACAGCATGCAAAATATACGGAAAAGAAAAATAAGAAACAACTATTAACGTAAGAAAGAAGTAAAATATTCCTCAAGAGAGCTTCCCATACCAAAGATAGCAACACTTTTCCTATATTCCCATAGAAGTTGACCCATGAATCTGGAAAGATGGGATTTAAAATAAGTGAATGTAAAAATATATAATCAAATGACAGGAAGTATCAACAGCAGAGGTGAGGAGATGACAAACCTTGATCTATTGATTGCACAACCATCTGTCCATAATTTGCTATTCCTCCAGAAAAATCAAGTAGAATGTTACCAATGCTGAAGCCATCAGTACTTTTTCTCAGGAAGTTCATGACTGCCTACATTCATAACACACATGATTAAATGGGCAGCGAGAAGATGTGAAATAAGCCTGATCTGTTGAGAAATTAGAAAAAGAATGATATATAATTTCCTTTAATTTATTTTAAAAGGTCCTTTAATTTATTATTAAAATAAACTCACATAAAAAGACAAATAAGGACCACTTCATCGACTAACAATCCATTTATGTTTTAAGAGTTTATTATTACAGATCTAGAACTAGATCAGTTGTGTTTTCAACTAAAATGTAATGGACTTGGATAGTATTATAGCCCACTTTTCCAAACCAGAGACTTTTTTGACAAGAAATTTTGAACAATGTCAACAATAGAAAATGGTGTTTCAATTAACACTACTTTAGGAGCACTTCAAACTATTAGAGGATACCATGAAAAGAGAGAAAAAATTGAGTACCACCTTATTATATGTTTATATATTTAATAAATTGGTTTTTCTCTCACAAGCAGGAAGGTCTTCATTTTAAGTAGTAATGACTACAGAGACTTCAAAAAAGAACTTGGAAATAGTTTCATTGGAATTTAGGACAACATACAATAAATTAGTTTCTGCTAAGAAATTTTAGTTTAAGAAAATGATATGTCAATAACCATCTAAACGAAAAAAAAGACAATTAAAATTGAAAAAAATTCCCAACCTGAGGAATGTACTTTATAGTAGTCATAACTACTTGAATTGTGCTGCAACATAATCAATGTAAACAAAAAGTTAGAAGAGAATTAATCACATCCAAAAGACTAAGGCAACCTGATATTTTCTAATAATACAGAACATAGACTGTGGCACTATAGCAAGGGTGGGTCTGAGGTAGTTCAAGATACAGAAGAAGATCCTAAGCTTTTCACTAACATAATACAATAAGCTGAGTCCATAGTGGTAAGAAGCTCATCACAGGAAAGAATGCAATTGTCCACCATCAAAGTGGTCGCAAAATAGTAAATAATAAAAGGTTCTCATATGATAGGTAATACTCAGCATCTGGTATATATAAGATCAATATTTCAGAAGGGCTCCTAAATTAGAACTGAAATATTTTCTGTCAAAGCATCAATTTCATATGCACCTTCCTACCTAAATTTAAAATAAACAGAAAATATTTGCTGAAAATGAGCACATCATCTCCTAAATTATTGATAAAAGAGAAATAAGCTTTCTCTTGTTGTGTAAATTGCATGCCAGTTTGAGATGAATTAGGATGGTCTCAAGAAAGCACTGAGAAAATTACCACATGGGAGCTCCATAAATTGGTACCATAAACAGATTAAGAATAAAAAATATCAAATCTCCAGCAGAAAAACAAATAACATCTGGTATAATACCAAAAGTACATACATGCATATATTCTATGGAATTAAATTGAAGACCAAGCAGCGTGAAACAAAAACAATTAACCAAAGAAGCAGGGACAACAGCATACTTGAAGACGGAGAGAAGCCAAAGCCAGGAATTATTCGGCAAAGCAATAAAGAAACAAACTGCTGCAACAAGCCATGCAACAGAGACAATTCCAATAGAAACCTTGGACACTTTCTGACTCCCACGCTACAACAAAACAATCACTAAGTTCAGCAAAATCGAGAATTCAGTCCACAGAACAAAAAAGAACAACATTCTCAACTAGACAAATACATATCATGCTTACTTCATAGATTGCAATCTGGAACAATGTAATTGCTGTCAGTAGAACAGCATGGATCGAGAAAGCAACATCATTTGCAGCAACAGGTATCATCTGAAACAAATGAAACTAAAACTACATTAGGGAATTCCAAATATTTATATAAATAAGAACAGACATTACTTAGTGTTACTTAGTGTGTGTTTGGATGAGCTTTGTAAAATTAATTTTGAAATTATGTGATTAATGATTGGATTTTTTATTCTAAAACCAAGTTAGTAGAAAAACAACTCAACATAGTTTTTTTTTATCCAAAGCAAAAATTGCTTAACACATGTTTGGTTTGGCGTCTATTGAGCCACATCGTGTCAAAATTCAAGTCCAATTCTACTATTTACGCAGAAGTAACTAGTAGTAGCAGCTTTAAGTATGACACGTGTCCACTGTGATGAGACACCCTTCCAAACACACTATTAAGATTGCTTGAACTCAAAATCAATTCTAACCCAGAATCAATTCTTCAATGTGGAACCAAACATGTGAAAATTAACCTAAAACCACATCACATGATATTTTGACATGATTCTGGATCATCTAACATGAATCCAAACACGCACTTACACTCAAACAATTCCAAATTTTCAATTATCGAAGTATTTATGAAGAGAAGTGTTTAATCTGTTCTCATATTATGAACCAGATATATACATCCGTAGGGTCGACCCACTAGAAAGGGAGGCCTAAATCAAAAATTTAGAAAAAAAAAATCTTTTATTTTAAAGAATAGAATCATATATTTTTACTTTAACAAAAACCAATAACAAATGTTGATAGACCCAAAACTCAAACTTTAGTTGTTTTAACATTGGGCAGGCTTTGTACATGTGCAAAAAATTGGATTACCCTTTGAGCATGACATGAGATAAAAAAGAGTTCAGCATAATATACGAAACGGTGTCGTTGTAATTCAATTGAGAATGAGAGGTGATTGAAGTTAGTTAGAGAAGGAACCTCCCCATAACCGTATTTCTCAAAGTACTGCTTCTGAATAGCAGAGCTGAAGTAGAGAGAAGCGTTGTATATGAGATAGGAACTGTGCTTGGTCAGATTTAGCACCACGAAATCGAAGTTGAGTCCAACCACACTAAATTTTTAAAAAATCAAATATTGAAAGTTAAATTAAATTAAACAATATACTATAAGAAATAACAAAGGTAGAATATACCCAACCTACCTCTTCCTGCGAAAATTCAAGATGACTTGAGGATAGAAACTGATGGACCAGGAAACGAAGGCGAACCAACCCAGAGCCTCGTAGGTAACTTGAAGCGGAAATGAATTCCATGACGCCATTTTTCAGTCTTCGTTCCTCTCTTCTCTCGCGCAACAGCAATAACCAATTGCGTAATTGGTGCCTTCCTTTAATATGAGGATTTCCACGCTGACGTAGACAATTGAATCTATTCTAAATATCTGAAAATTTATCAACTTCATAAATTAATTATTAATCGTTTTCAACATAAAAATGGTTGTTTTTTTAGAGCCTACAGATTATTAAAATCAATTTTATCTTTTTCAACTAATTATTCTTCGTATGTAAGAAATCGAATTCCTATCGGTATAAAGAACTCAGTCATTAATTGCACTCTATTTTGTTGGTATAAAAAAGGTTGAGTTATTATTTTGCCCATGACGTTATATAAATATTGGTAATCTTTTAAAGTGACAGATAAATTATAAAAAATTATATAATAAGATCACAAGAAAAGAAAACAAGTAAATTTTTATTTAAATATATTAATTTTTTTTTCGAAACTGAGAGTGAGATGAAGTGTATTTATTGGCATCCAACTTATTGGATAGTAAAATTAAAACAGATAATTTTATTCTTTTTTGAAAGAAAAAAATAACTTTATTCTCTGATTCATGAAATTTTTTCCGGTCATATGCTTCTACTATATTACACATTCCAATAAAATGCAATTACGTGTTTGCAAATTTTCTTCTAAAAAAGTGCAATTGGTCTGCTGCAATTTGTAAGGTCATACTAATCTTTGTTCTTGGACGCTATTGTGGTCAGATTCAAGCTATCAACATATTTGTCTTGTCAAATCTCATCTACTCAATTGTTGGCTTGTTTAGTTTTCCTTTTTTTCTTGGATGACATAGCATAAACAGATCCAATTATAAAAAATAAAATCAATGAAATCAATTATATAAATATAAATAAAATAATTTATATTTTAATTTTTTTTAGTCTCTAAAAGTGATTTTTTTCTTTTAGTTTTAAAGTGATTTTTTTTATTCTTATAATTTATATTTTAATTTTAATTTATATTTTAATTTTTTTTTAGTCTCTAAAAGTGATTTTTTTTTAATTTTATCATTTATATTTTAATTTTCTTTTAGTCTTTATGATGTGAAAGTATTTTTTTTAATTGTTATATTTTATATCTTAATTTTCTTTCACTATTAAAAAAAGCTATTTTATGACACGCATTTCACATCGCTAGTACGATTAGCAATGACATTTTTATAAATATATTATCTTTTTATATGCCATGTGCATGGCGCGTGACACATTCAACAACGTTCATTGGGTAGCCCGTCTTAGTAGGTTACGCAGCAGGTAAGTTAAGACGATGTATTTGAAAACACTAGAAATTTTGAATGTTAACGACGTTTTGTTGAACCACCGTCGTTAACATTGAAGTTTATAAGCTTTTTTGCGCTAATTCATGAACACTCCTACCTCATGCTCGAGCTCCCGCTTCCTCGTTTGTTTGACATTTCGATCTGTTGTGACCTCTGCCGTTTGCCTGCATCTCCGTCGCATCCCCGTGACCTCGGCCGAAGGGCGTAGTACATTGTCGCACGTCCGGCGTCGCGTCTTGTCGCGCCATCACGCAAGCCACAGTGTTTCCCTTTTCAGAGTTGTCGTGCCCTACAACTTCTCTTCAAGGTAAGCTTGTCGATGTTTGAAATTTATTGTTTGGTGTTGAAGAAGTAATTATTAAGGGTTTAGTGAAGTTGGAATGTTGTTGTAACTAGGTTGTTGTGCAAATCTTGCCTTGCCCTAACAAAGTAATGTTTGAATGTATGCGTTTAGGAACCCATTAAGATAATGTTTTCGTGTTTATGCTCCCTAGTTTGGTTTGGTTTTAATCTTGTCCATGTCTCGAACCTAAAACCACTGACATGGTATTGCAATAAGCAAATCCATTAGTCCAGGTTGAGGACAGGCGTTTATGCTCCTTGGTGTTCTTTGCCTTTTGTTCTTTGGTGTTGAAGAAGTTAGTATTAAGGGTATACTGAAGTTGGAATGTTGTAACTTGTTGTGGAATTGTTGACTTGCCCTAAGAATGAATTTGACTTGCGCTTAGCTTGTTGGAAACTTCAATCAGTAGATAGTGACAAAATGACAATGATTCTTTTCTTACTCTTTCTGCAAGACTACGACTATCAGTGGCTTGACCTCTTCTTGCTCTAACATGAATGCAATCCTTTGGAGGCTCAGGAAGTTTTGAGTTACTCTTGCTCTGTTTCTCATCATTTGCATTACTATTATTACATCCTTTGGACTCTTCCTCTGCCTTCACTTGGCCATTTTCATTCCCCTCACCTTTGTTAGGCTTGTTGCGCTTTGCATTGGAGTCTTCGCTAGCTTCAGCAGCTTGAAGTGAAAGACCCTTTGGGATTCAAGAAATGCCAATTTGAAACAGAAGCGTTAAAACAAAAGAATTTTGACATTAAAAAGTGCTTACCATAGGGGGGTTGGTAGAGGTTGAAGTTTCTTTGGATTTTCCTTTTCTTTTCCTAGAATTCACATAAGGGGAAGGTTTCTCCCCAGTGTCTCCATTTGGTGTTTGTTCAGAGATTGCAGACTCCTCTTGAGAATTGGCCACTTCCATTAGGTCTTGCAATGGAGAATTGTTGTTCTCCTAAGTACCCATTTAAGATCCAAACACTTTGAGTGATGGACTACTTAAGACTATAGGGAGCTGTTTCTTCCCATTTTCCACCAATGGAGAAGATCTCTAAGCCAATTCAGCAATGTTGAGGCACAATTGGGTGGTCCTGCCATTGAAACTCCTACTTCCAAAGCAAGAAAGCTTTGCAGCCCTCTCAGCAAAGCCAGGATCAGTTGAGAATTCCGCCACGGTGGAATTCAAGGATGTTGATGTCCCCAAACTTAGGGGCATGCCCTCTTTCACCAAGTGCTTCACCATTGTGGGAATCTTGTTCATGTTCACCTTTGGAGAAGAACTGAAAGGGGTAGTATAACATGATGTGTTGGTGCTGTTGTTATTGCAATTGATGTAGGAAGATGCACCAACCAAAGGCTGAGAATGAGGTCAGATCTCAATCTCATCAGAGCCAGCACCAATGTTTCCCAATTTTCCAATCAATTCCCTGATGACAAAATTCTCACTTCATTGTTGGAAACTTCCTTAAGCCAACACCAATGTTGGTACAACTAAATTTGTCTCTGCTGTCAAGTTGACACTGCCCTCCTGTGCGATAGTGGCAAGTTGTACATTCATCACTTATTAGCATACTTTAGTGGAGATATCTGTAGATTTGTACTCAGGTTTTCCTACTTTGGTGCGAACTCGTACTTACTAGTTAGTTTAGGCAGCCATAGACGATGACAATGATAATGTCTTGCCACCATCACCTCCATCCAATTTTTTGTCATATATATAAACAGTGACCATAGTAGTTAAACATTCAGGTTATAATTGAACATTTCTAGTTGTTTGGGAAGTGAAATAAAATGATGTTATGTCATTTCATCGTTTGGGATGAATATGTTTAGTCCTTTTTTAAAATACTGGTTAACGTCCCAATTACATATATTGGGTTTGTGAAAAGTAAATTGTTTCTTATGTATAGAATAAAAAAAGTAGCCGTAAAATGGTTTCTTTTTTAGTAGTGGATGAATCCCTTACTATATCCTTCTATAAATCCTTTTAATACTAAATTATATAGTAAGTGTTACGTGAAAAATGAAAACATTAGTAATCAATACATTGAAAAATACTATTAAATATGATGTTTAGAATCTATTCAATCGCTACCTACAAGAGAAAAAGAAAATTAAATTAAAGAAAAAGCTTTATCAGTTGGGCGATAAAATCATCAGAGACTCCTTTAAATAAATATGTTGTTCGAACTATGTTTTGGAAAAGATGCCGAGCAATATTGGATCTTATTGTTTTAGGTAGGTATTCTAGCACTTCTTCTGTAACTCTGCAGTCTTAAACTTCAATTGCATGTGTGCCAACATTTTCTCTTTTAAGCCTTCCGGGATTCTATATTTGTTTGCATATTGTAATATTCTGTTGAAGGCATTCCTCTGTGAAGCTTGGTGGGGAAACAAATTAGTTTTGGGTATAGCCATTCTTATGCTTTTTTAGGACCAGGTGTGCTTCGATGGGGGTATATTTGCCCAATCCATGCACCTTTCTAATAAATTCTTGTCCAATTTTGGCTTTGGTTAGAGAGCAAGCTGTTTGGTGTTCATAAGTGCCATTTGATAACCTTAATTAACAGTGAAAATGTAAAACTGGAAAATGAGAGGAGGTAAATACTAATTATATCTAGATGCATTTCTAACTTATTTTTCTTTTTACTTCCCACTTTCCCACTATCATTGTAAGTCTATAACTAAGCATGCCTTAAGTTTGTAGTTTGTTGTTGCAAAGTGGCAGGTTTTGGGGATTTAACAAATAATTGCTTAATTTTAAAAAAATTGTAAGAGACTGGTAGAGATAATTAATTATGTTTTAAAAATAAGATAAACCAAACATATTAAATTAGATTTTTTTTTAATACAAGACATTTTAGAATGTGAGGAGGTAAGCTTAGATATTGTCAATGGGAGAATGTCAGATGTCAACAAATATAGCTTAATGTCAGTATATGTTTTCTTCCTTTGACTTCTAGGAAGAAAACAAACGCGTTTTTTTTAATTATCAAAAGCTTGTTTATCTTCTGCTAGGTTTGATATGCTAGTGTTATCAAATGTACAGCTAAGGGTTAAACGACCATGGAAATTCTCATAAAATTTACCATTGCAAATGTTCCGATAGAGCTATGAACCAACAGATTTGTCATGTTTCCAATTATATATGAAGTGAGGCCGATGTTGAACAGCATGTATAAAGTACTGAAAAGCTTCTCTATTAAATTCACTGCATAGAAATCTCCATAGCCAACATTAGTAAGGGTTGTAAAACCTTTCAACTATTTCATGGCTTTGTCATGTGTATCACTTTGATTTCAACCCGTTCTGCATAAGTGCTGAAATTTGAATATGCATAAACATGGGGTGTGAATCTTTGAGTGAAGGAACTTCATTTTGTTATTTTGTAGTTGCTGCAACATATATATATATATATATATATATATATATATATATATATATATATATATATAATCTGAAATTAAACATGTTAGGCGTACGAAGTAACTCTGAGCTCAGCCAAATTATCTATATAATATACAATGATGATAGTCTCAACTAAATTAAAAAAGTTTAATATGTGTTGATGTATGCATCATAGAGGACTGCGGTAAAGGATTAAAGGGGAAAACAAAGCTAATAGATCTAACTTTCAGCTTCATTCATGCATATTTAATTTGTTATTTATATATTGATATTAATATTTTATTGTAACTGAATGCAATTCTATTATGACAGAATTTGTTTGCTGCCTAGTGGAATTAACAAGTTTGTGGAATTGGTTGTAATTGTGCGTTGCTAATGACTCCCGGCTGCTGATACATTATCCCGGCTTTGGCATTTCAGATATCCTCTCAAAGGTAATTGGCCTTTGTTGTATTTCTTGTTGGCCTGTTATAGTTATTGTTAGCTTCTTTTATAGGGGTTGTGGTGTTGTCCTGCTTCTCTGATTTGCTGTTGCTATCAATGTAACCTAATTAATAATTTGCTGACTGAGTAAGTTGGTAGCTAGAATATTCTCCATTACATGACTTAAAGACGTTTTCTGAGTGTAGAGTATGACTAAATTGAACACAGGGGCGCTGGTCCTGCTGCCCCTTTGGGGCCTGATGGAGAGCATGTTAGACATTTTAGTGTAATTGATCTCTTTATTATGTTAAAATAAGAGTGCACGCTTGTTTTAATGTAATAACGAGATGCTCGGTTTAGGTAAATTTTGGAAGTTACATGGAAGTCAAATTTTGGAAGTTACATGGAAGTTATTTTTCAAGAAAAGACAGTTTTTTAAAAAGATAAACTTCCATCAACCGCCAACCGTTTTTTTTTCAAAGGATAAAACTTCCATAACTTCCTTCAACCGCCAAAAACCACCTGTTCTTTGATTATAAATAATCATCCTGGTTCAGAAAGCACAACATGTGAAAAACTCACAAGACCAAAACAAAACTCTTGAATTATAATCTTCTGATTTTATCCGATTGAACAATTTTGGTTGAACCCCGAAATTTGATTCAATCTGAAAGTGTTTATACACGACTTCAGATTTATCCAGGATTATCTCGATTTTCAAAATTAACCAACAAAAGATTGAATCAAATCTTTCGAGATGACGAACGATCGTTCGAAGATGACAAGCAAGTTTGCGAAGTTGGACAAGTTTGAAGGGCAGGATTTCAGAAGATGGCAGAAGAAGATGCACTTTCTCTTGACAACATTGAATGTGGTGTATGTGCTGAGTACACCGATGCCGGTGTATATGGAAGGCGAAACTCTGGATCAAACAAGGAAGCGTTCGAAATGGGAGAACGACGATTACATTTGTCGTGGACACATTCTGAACGGTATGTCTGACTCTCTCTTTGATATTTATCAAAATGTTGAGTCTGCTAAGGAATTATGGGACTCTCTTGAATCCAAGTATATGGCAGAAGATGCCTCAAGTAACAAATTCTTAGTTAGTAATTTCTTTAATTACAAAATGATTGATTCGAGGCCTGTTATGGAGCAATATAATGAACTGCTGCGGATTTTGGGTCAGTTTACTCAACATGATTTGAAAATGGATGAATCCATTGCAGTTTCATCTATAATTGATAAACTGCCTTCTTCTTGGAAAGACTTCAAGCATACCTTGAAACATATGAAGGAAGAGTTGACTCTGGTTCAACTCGGCAGTCATTTCATGATTGAGGAGTCGCTGAGGGCTCAGGAAATTGACAAAGTCAATAATAAAACCGTAGCAGGTTCCTCTTCCGTTAATATGGTAGAGGAAAGTGGAACAGTTAAGCAAAATTACAATGCTAAAGGTAACAAACGAAAATTTCAAGGAAATAAGAACAAAGGTCCAAACAAACAGACAAAATTGTCATGTTGGAAGTGTGGGAAACCTGGTCATTTAAAGAGGGATTGCCGGGTGTTCAAAGGAAAGAACAAGGCTGGTCCAAGTGGGTCTAATGATCCTGAAAAGCAACAAGGTCAGATTGTAGTGAATAATTTTAATTCGAATACGAATTCAAATTATGTATCACTAATATCTGATGCATTCTATGTGCAGGATGATGACGTTGCTTGGTGGTTTGATTCGGGAGCAACAAGCCATGTGTGCAAAGATCGTCGTTGGTTCAAGGAATTTAGACCAATCGATGATGGCTCTATTGTGAAGATAGGCAATGTTGCAACTGAACCAATCCTAGGATTAGGTTGTGTGAATTTAGTTTTTACTTCCGGAAAAAGTTTGTATTTGGATAATGTCTTATTTGTACCTGGTATTCGTAAGAACTTATTGTCTGGTATGGTTTTAAATAATTGTGGTTTCAAGCAAGTACTTGAAAGTGACAAGTACATCTTGTCAAGACATGGTTCGTTTGTTGGATTTGGTTATCGTTGTAATGGAATGTTTAAATTAAACATTGATGTTCCTTTTGTTCATGAATCTGTTTGTATGGCCTCGTGTAGTTCTATAACTAATATGACAAAATCAGAAATTTGGCATGCTAGATTAGGACATGTTCATTACAAAAGATTAAAAGATATGTCAAAAACAAGTATGATTCCTCCTTTTGATATGAACATTGAAAAATGCAAAACTTGCATGTTGACCAAGATCACTAGGAAACCTTTTAAGGATGTTAAAAGTGAGACTAAAGTCTTAGACCTTATTCATAGTGATTTGTGTGATTTGCATGCTACTCCATCATTAGGTCATAAAAAATATCTTGTTACTTTTATTGATGATGCATCAAGGTATTGTTATGTATATTTATTAAATACAAAAGATGAAGCTCTTGATAAATTTAAAATTTATAAGAAAGAGGTAGAACTTCATCAAAATGGGCTAATCAAAACTCTTCGTACGGATAGGGGAGGTGAGTATTATGATCCGGTTTATTTTCAATCTACTGGAATAATACATCAAACTACAGCTCCCTATACACCACAACAGAATGGTGTAGCCGAAAGGAAGAATAGAACCTTGAAAGAAATGGTGAATTCCATGTTATCCTATTCGGGTTTAAGTGAAGGATTTTGGGGTGAGGCTATGTTGACAGCCTGTTACTTGTTGAACCGAATTCCTAACAAAAGGAATAAGGTTACCCCATATGAACTTTGGCACAAAAAGACACCAAATTTGAGTTATCTCAAAATTTGGGGATGTAGGGCTGTAGTCAGGCTTACAGAACCTAAAAGGAAAACCATAGGTGAAAGAGGTATAGATTGCATATTTATTGGATATGCTGAACATTCTAAAGTATATAGATTCTATGTGCTAGAATCTAATGATTCTGTTGCTGTGAACTCGGTTATAGAGTCACGGGATGCTATCTTTGATGAACAAAGGTTTACATCTATACCTAGGCCAAAGGACATGAATTCCATGTCGAAAGTCTCAGTTAATATTGAGGATATACCTTTAACTAGTACTGAAACTAGAAAGAGTACGAGAGTAAGAAAAGCTAAGTCATTTGGTGATGACTTTCAACTCTATTTGGTTGAAGGGTCAAGGAATGATATTGAATTTCAATATCAATATTGCCTTAATGTTGAGGAAGACCCAAAGACTTTTAGTGAAGCAATGGCTTCAAGGGATGCTGTATTCTGGAAAGAAGCAATCCAAAGTGAGATGGATTCCATCATGCAAAATAATACATGGAAATTGGTTGACTTACCTCCTGGATGTAAGCCATTAGGATGTAAGATGATCTTTAGGAGAAAGATGAAAGTGGATGGTACTGTTGACAAGTACAAAGCCAGATTGGTTATCCAAGGCTTTAGGCAAAAGGAGGGTATTGATTTTTTCGATACATATGCTCCTGTTGCTAGGATATCCACTATTAGACTGTTGTTAGCACTTGCTGCTATCCACAATCTGATGATTCACCAAATGGATGTGAAAACTGCATTCTTAAATGGTGAATTGGATGAAGAGATATACATGAAACAACCTGAAGGGTTTGTTATGCCAGGAAATGAAAATAAGGTGTGTAAACTGATGAAATCTCTTTATGGCTTGAAACAAGCGCCTAAGCAATGACATCAAAAATTTGATGAGGTTGTGTTGTCTAGTGGTTTTGTTATAAACCAAGCAGATAAATGTCTATACAGCAAGTTTGATACTCATGGCAAAGGAGTTATCATTTGTCTGTATGTAGACGACATGTTGATCTTTGGTACCGACCAAGATCAAGTTGATGAAACTAAGGCATTTTTGTCTTCTAAGTTTGATATGAAAGATATGGGGGAGGCGGATGTGATCTTAGGAATAAAGATCAAACGTGGAAACAATGGTATTTCCATCTCTCAATCACATTATATTGAGAAGATATTGGAGAAATTTAATTTTAAAGATTGTTCTCCGGTAAGTACTCCCATTGATCCTAACCTGAAGCTATTACCTAATAAAGGTGTAGCAGTGTCTCAACTTGAATACTCAAGGGCGATAGGATCACTCATGTATGCAATGATTAGTACTAGGCCTGATATAGCTTATGCTGTTGCTAAACTCAGTAGGTTTACAAGTAATCCTAGTTCTCATCATTGGCAAGCTATGAATAGAGTATTCAAGTACTTAAAGGGAACCATTGACTATGGTTTGACATATACTGGATTTCCTTCGGTTATTGAAGGTTACTCTGATGCAAGTTGGATAACCAATATGGAGGATTATTCATCCACAAGTGGTTGGGTATTCCTCCTTGGAGGAGGTGCTATCTCTTGGGCATCCAAGAAACAGACCTGCATTACAAATTCAACAATGGAATCTGAATTTGTAGCTTTAGCAGCAGCTGGTAAAGAAGCTGAGTGGCTAAGAAATCTAATCTATGAGATTCCATTGTGGCCCAAACCTATACCTCCCATGTCTATCAGGTGTAATAGTCAGGCAACTTTGGCTATGGCATATAGTCAAGTGTATAATGGGAAGTCTAGACACTTGGGTGTTAGACACAACATGGTTCGGGAGTTAATCATGCATGGTGTGATATCAGTGGAGTTTGTGAGAACTCAGCATAATTTGGCCGATCATTTAACCAAAGGGTTAAGTAGAGATCTCGTAAAAAGGTCGGCTGTGGGATTAGGATTAAAGTCCATCTGAAATCTCTTATGTTAAGATACCCAATTCCCATCTAATATGACATTAGGTGCTGAATTCAATGTGGAAAGCTTAACATGTAGAGATTGGAACACATCATCGAAAGTATCCCAAAAGGAATGTGTTCGGTTCTGTAAGTTAAGGAGGTTGAAGTATAACTTCTCAATGGTTCTTTTGAAAAATTGCATTTACAGGTGCAAGAAAGAAAAGGACTACCTATATAAGCATGAAGTTTAGTCGCTTCAAGAAGTTGGGACTTGGCTTTGATATGCTTATGAAGGATAGGGACACAGGCTAGTAAAACTAGTGTCGAGCAAGAGTAATGTTATAAACTATTGTGCAGATTATCTTCATGTATTCATTATGAATAGAAAGGGTTCAATCCTTAGTGACACCCTGATATTCGAATATTTGAAACGTGTAATTTGCTAAGATGAAATTCAATCGTCACGATATTTCATCTATGCAGTAGTTTGTTGTATGTTATGACTTTGGTGATTTGATCGGTAATTACACTAAAATGGGGGAGGTCTGTTGGACATTTTAGTGTAATTGATCTCTTTATTATGTTAAAATAAGAGTGCACGCTTGTTTTAATGTAATAACGAGATGCTCGGTTTAGGTAAATTTTGGAAGTTACATGGAAGTCAAATTTTGGAAGTTACATGGAAGTTATTTTTCAAGAAAAGACAGTTTTTTAAAAAGATAAACTTCCATCAACCGTCAACCGTTTTTTTTTCAAAGGATAAAACTTCCATAACTTCCTTCAACCGCCAAAAACCACCTGTTCTTTGATTATAAATAATCATCCTGGTTCAGAAAGCATAACATGTGAAAAACTCACAAGACCAAAACAAAACTCTTGAATTATAATCTTCTGATTTTATCCGGTTGAACAATTTTGGTTGAACCCCGAAATTTGATTCAATCTGAAAGTGTTTATACACGACTTCAGATTTATCCAGGATTATCTCGATTTTCAAAATTAACCAACAGAGCATAGACAGCATGGGACATAATTCAACAATTAATTAGGTGCATCACATATAACATTTAGGTACAGGTTGCTGTGATCAGCACCGGCTACACAGGGTTCGACCCTACACAGGGTTCATTGGATTTGTCAAATGTCTCAAACAGAAAGTAGAAACATTGGATTAATTGAATTTTTTGTGGTACGCGAATGATTAATATTAATTGATATCACTGTACCAATATCCTTACTGATACTTTGACCTGATATGGATAAGATTTAACTATTGCTCATATATGCCAAAGCAATATCCTACTAGGTAGACCTGCAGTTAAATAGGAGGAAGCAATTTCATTCTTAGCTCACTGTCTAAAAGTGTGCCTACATTCGCTCCGGGTATAAAAATTCTTGCCAATAGTGGTTCTGTTCTGTACATTCATTGCTTACTTGCCTCTCCGGGTAAATACATGCATTTTCATATTCTCTGTTTTTACTTGCCAAAAGTGTGCCATACATGCATATATACACACACAAGGGAAGACAAAGAACAGAAAAAAAAAGCTCATAGAAGGAAAAGGCCAAAATAGAAGTAAAGAAAGACAAGTGATCCTTGGTTGCAGTAAACAGAGATAAAAAAAGGAAAACCTCTATCTCAACTGCATGACAAAAATGATTGTTCTTTGTGATCAAATCCTTCAAAAGATCTATTTACAGAAGCCAAAAATCTAAACCCAAAAGGCCCCAAAGAGAACCAAAACTGATCATCTTTCTAATCAACTTCACAAAACAAAAAACTGGGTGGGGGGTAACACAAAATTAAGCTAAAAGAGTTCTGAGAAGGGAAGAAAATGTCAACAGAAATTAAGAAGAAAATTCATAAAGCTGAGCATATATATATGTATATACCACCTTTCATCCATAGTGGTTTATGCATCAGAAACTATATCCATCATGTGCCATATTTATATTTTATTTACTTTTCTTTGTCCTTTTTTTTTCTTTTTTTTTTCTTTTTTATCCCTGTACCCGCACTGGTTTAGTGGCATACATTGGCGATGAATCAAATAGGAAGGATAAACCTGGAATAACAATTAGAATTAAGCTCCATTAACTTTAAAAGAAAAAACAAAAGAAAATAAAAATTCAGGAACAAAGTAGGACATATGTGAGAGAGAGAGAGACGAAGTTCTGATAACGATATTAATGGGGGTGAAAAGGACATTGGGCTACGATGCAAGTGGGTTCAAGAAAACGATTTAGTTGAACAGAAAGCTCGATCTCCTAGTCGAATTGATAGATGAATACAATAATGGAGTGCTGAACTGGGATGAATTCTCTTCAGCGGTGAAGGAAGCCCATGCCAATCGCATGGGTAGCCAAACCAAGAGGTTTGTAATCCCTGACAAGCCAAAAGAAGAGAATTATTTCTATGCCAACCCACAGGAGTGTTTGGGATGAACCACGAAAAACATGTACTATCAAACACACTCTTAGTCACATACTGGGTATATTAGGAATTAAATTTGTCCCAATGCCCATATTTACTTGATTTCTGGTTTGTGCTATGTTTGTGCATATTGGACTGTTCCCCAGTGTATGTAGTATGAAATTTGGGTTGTTCTTTCTAATTAAACAAGTACATATTAACGCGGTTCATCTTTTTATGTTAGTATTGGCTTTGTTCTGAGTTTCGTAACATTTAAAAATTTTCCAGTGTTTGCTAACAAAGATCTTGCATTGCAGATTTAAAACATGCCCTTGTACTTGAGCCAACCAACAAAAGGGCAGCTTCAGCTGCTGAAAGGTTGAGGAAGCTATATTCCGGTAGATACATAATTCTTGCACGAGATATAATCTATATGATGGCTACAAAATGGTTTTCGTTAATTAATGAGTTTCTAGACTAGCTAGACATGGCAATTTTTAGACTAGCTAGACATGGCATGCATGTATTGTACCAATTAACTTAATCTTTCTTCAGGTTCTGTGATAATAGTTATGTGTTAAATATAATTATGTTTATTGTTAATTGTTAATATAATTAAGTTACAATATTTTAATAATTATTAAATGATTTGTATTCATAATCATTATTTATCATTTTGTTGCTTAAGAATATAAATTTAAATTAAGTAAAACAATAATATATACTACACAAATTTTTATAGTTTCAGCTTATTAGTATCTTTTACTTTATTTATTATTATATTATATTATGTTTAATTATTATTATTTATTAATGTAATTAAGTTATATTTGAAATACTGGTTGATAATTATTTATCATTATGTTGCTTATTTATATAATATTAAATTAAGTAAAACCATAATATATAGTACAAAAATTATATTTACTTATAATATTAATTAGTTGACAATAATAATTTATAAATTTTCATCTTATACATAGGTTTTAGTTAACGCAATATTATATTATTACATTTATTTTAAATTTTTAATATAAAAACCAATATTTTAAATAGTTTATTAGTAAATTAAAGCTAATTTATAAAAAAATAATAATAATTTTCTTACTAGGTCGATGCTTACGTCAACACCGACATAATAATGCTGGATTTCAAAGTCGGTGCTTAAGTAAACATTGTCGTTGAAATCGTCTATTACTACATTGGTATTGTCATAAGCACGACGTAGAAAGCGGGGGTTTCAACTACGGTACTAACCTAAGCACGACATAGAAAGAACAAGTATTGACGTCGTTGCTCATGTCAACAACGTCTTTGAAAGCTGACATTCAATTACTGTCGTGGCTGACCCCGTCGCAGGATTCAGTGCTTTCTAAAACGGTGTGTTGCGACCGTCGTAGATTGGGGCGAGATCTACTAGGACGTCGTATTCAAAGACGGGCGAGCACCATCGTTGAACGTCGATTAGGACCAATGTAAAAGACTTTTTTTTAGCAGTGTTTTAGTGTCATTAAAATATTAGTAATATTATCAATTATAATTAACTATAAAAATATTAACAAGTAATTCATAATTAATTTATCGTAAAATAATTTATAATAAAAAAATAATTGATAATTTTTTTAGCTAATTATTTTTATATACTTTTTTAGTAAGAATTTAAAGGTAATTAAAATTCAAATTATAGGAATTAAAAAAATTATTTTCAAATTATACCGAATAAAAGAGAATTAAAATAGAAATTATAAAAATAAAAAAATCATTAAAAAAATTAAAATATAAATGATAAAAAACAGTAAAATAATCGAACCAAACTCTGAACGAGTGTGAGGATTGTGACAATCAGATTCTATAAATTAGGGACGAATTTTTTCAGGAAAGTGCTGCAAATCAAAAAACAAAGAAAGATGAGCGAAACCATCACCTTAAGATCAAGCTCTCCAATTGTGCCCATATACTTGCTTCCCTCATGCTCACAACCCACCAATGCATGCCACGAATTTTCCAGGTTTTCTAAACAAAAGGGGCCCCTAGCCTAGATATATGGTAAGCATTCTCTACAAATGACTTGACCTTGGACGAAAACTTTAAGCTTCCAGATGTTGGACCATTCACCAGAAACAACTAACTGAGTGTGGGACTACTTGGTGCAAAAACCATCCTTACTAAGATCTCAATCAGTTTATCATTCAAACCTATATCAACAAGGGGGATTTCCAGAATTGCTAAAACCTCTTCCTCATTAAACATGAACTCTAGCTAGCTAGAACTCATGCATTCCATACTCCCTTCTCCTGGTCTATAAGATCATGCACTATCAAATCAAGTGCTACTCGAGCCCCAGCATGATCATGCAAGGCAATGTTCCTCCCTCGAAGCCAACTATCCTTCCACACATTAATACTATCACCCTTCCCCACACGCCATTTCATCCACTCTTTCAACAAATGTCTAGAGGACCAAAACCTTCATTCGCCAAGAATAACTGGGATGATGATGTCCAAGTGTTGCATGCATAAAATCACAGCTGGGCAAATATCTTGCTTTCAACACCCTTGCTGCTAAAGAGCAACTAGGGTTACTCACAAAAACTCCATGCCTGATTTCCAAGAAGGGCCAAATTAAAACCCTTTAGATCTTGAAAAACCATTCCTCCTTGATCCTTCCTCAAGGTTAGCTTGTCCCAACGGAGCCAATTCACGCCCATTCTGCCCTCCCTTTTACTTCCCCACCAAATTGAATGGAGCATCCCATGAATCTCATCTATAAGAGTATCAGGTAATATATAGATGCTCATACAATACATTGGGATAGCAAGCTTAAAGCAAAAACTTTATCATCACCTTTTTCCCTGCTCTAGAGTGCCATCTCTCACTCCAGGATTGGATCCTTTTCCACATACGATCTCTGATATACCCTAATATTGCTTTCTTGATCCAACCAATTAAGGAAGATACCCCAAATATCGACTAGGGCCCTGCAACCCTCAAACTCAAAGTGATATTAGCTCTAACCTCCTCTGAAAACATTTCTATTATAGAAAATCTCAGACTTGGCTAGTTTGCACCAGAGGCTGCCTCATATATATAAATATTTAGTTATTTAATTAATCTTTTAGAAATTTAATGATATATTAAATTTTGATTTAAAATTTTAAATATTTTAATTTTTTATTATTTTTAATTTTGATCACATAATTATTATTACTTATTCTCATATTTTTACATAAAATAATATTATTACTTGTGTGAGAATTGGAAACTCAAGTGTAAAGTGATGACTTGTGAGGTGTTTGATAAATCTTTAAATCCTACTCATTTATTTTAATTTAAAGGTTAAGATTAAATCCTTTCACCCTCACACTCTCACATATGTATAATTTTTATAATAAAAAATAAGAATAATTAATTTTAATCCTTGAATCATTATTAAAAAAATTAATAGTTGAGATTAAATATTAATTTTAATTAGTGAGGTACCTTGATTTCCCAATTATCTTTCCCATGAATCCATAATCTTTTTTATATTCTCATTCATCCTTCTATTAGCTGCGATGATCCGGAAGCCTTTTTGCCTTCAGACCTTACAACACAACACGTTGCAGCTGTTAAAAATAAAGAAGGTCTGAAAGCTTCTGTTGCTAGGGTGGGAGAGACATATCAGAGGCATAGGGAACAGCAACCAACCAATCTTGAACGGATAAAATAATTTGTCCACTAAGTTTTCCGTTTCAACTAATATAAATAATAAAAACTAGTTTTGTTATAATTTTATATTAAGAAAACTAGTTTTGGTGAAAGATATGTTTGTAAAAAAATTAAAAAAATATATCCAACTATGCAAAAAGCAAAAAAGAAGTAAAAAGACAATTATCATACCATAAAGATGTAACCGCATATCCAACTATGTTTGGAACATGTATAATTAAAAATTATGACCCAATTAGATGCAAATGTCCTTGCTTCCTGTATTGAAACACCCCCTACGAATCCTAACACCCCATTGTGTACGTCCCTTTTCAAGCCCACCTCATACCATAAAGATGTAACCGCATATACATTAGACATTGTTTAATCTATAATGTATTTTGTAGTAAGAATTAATCATTTTGTAATGTATTTTTTTTTATTATGGATTGACCGATCAGTAATAAAATAAAATATATTATAAATTAAATAATTCATATGTATTTGTATTGTGAATTGATCAATCCATAATACATTTGGATTATAAATTGAGCAAGTCGTATTACAAATTGATCAATTTATAATATATCACAAGGGGCATTGATATTAATCAACCAATCCTAGTCATCACTCTCGGTCAAGGCAATAGTAGTGATGAGGTTTGCCTTGGTGACGACCCTCACATTGTGGAATTTCAGGACGATGATGTGGGTGGTGAGGAGTTGGGATCAAGGTAGATGATGTAGCGGACAAGGGTGGCGGCTTTGCCGAAAGAGCCAGAGATGAGGTAGGTAAGGCAAGGCATGGAGGGAGAGGGGACGTCATGGATGATGGCAATCTTGGCTTGCGGTGATTCTGAGATGAGTGGTGGTGGATCAGTGTGATTGATGGAGGTGGTGGGAGAGAGGAAGAAGAAGGATAGAAAGGAAATATTAGAAATTCATGGGTGCACCAAGCAAAAATGGGTTGTATTAAATAATTGTATGGTAAGAAACAAACAAATCTAAGCCCAGGAATCCCCTTCAATGGACCTTAAGGCCCATGATCCTCGTTTCTCTTCTTTCTCTCTTCCAACTGCTTTTCTCTCTCTCAGAATCTGATAAAACCCTTCTGAAAACCAATCATAGCTCGAAGAACTGAGAATCGAACTACTTTCACTTCTTCAAAATGGCTCACTCGTTGATAAGAAAATGCATAAAACCTGCAACCCTCAACTTCCTGACACCACTCGCAGTCCCTGAGATTCGGCGGCGGCTAGCGTCGGTGGCGGCAGCGGCGGACGAGGACCCTCCGCAATCGCCGTCGTCGTTCACTTTCTCGTCGGAGGGGGAGAAGGTGTACGTGAAGCCGCCGGCGGGGAAGTGGAAGCCGTCGCCGTCGTCGACGGTGACGATGCCGATGTCGTTCATGACGGGGTCCATCGTGGGGAAGCGCTTCTACAAGGAGGTGAAGACTCGCGAAGCCGATGACGGGAACGGCTGGACGGTTATGCTCGATTACCGAACCCTAAAGACTCCTTCCAAGAGACCCCTCAAGCTTCCCTCTCTTCCTCTTGCTAAAGCCATTGCTGCTGAATGGGAATACCAGGTTTTGCTCTTGATTATAATCCCCTTCTCTTCTTGGTGGTTAATTATGTTTTATTTTCGTGTTTTTTTGTCCCTCTTTTTTTTTATATGGCTTTTAGTGAAAAAATTTGAGCTTCTCTTGTAAGTTAAAACCAGTTTATAAAAATTTTGTCATTTAACTTCTCTAAAAGTTAAAGCTCATAAATTGATTTTAATTATTAGAGGATCTCATGAATAATAATATACCCTCTTATTAAGTGATAATGTAGAAGTTTATACAAACAGGACTAAAATATTTTGTTGGATGAGTGGTAGGATTAGGAATGTATGAATTGGGCATGGTTTATGAATGAACATTGTGAGGTTGTTTGATTATGTAGAGTCCAGCTAGTGGGAAAAGGCGTGTCTTTTGTTGATGTATGGCTACAGAGTGTCGTGTTGTGTTGTTGACGATTAGTTGGCAATTGCTTTAAATTAACTGACACAAGTGGTAGCGGCTTGGGTCCCTCTCTTAACCAAGTGGTCCATGGGTCAAATCCCAGTTGGCCCTTAGGTATGGAATAAATCGTATTGTGAGGGGAATACCCACCTTGTGTGCGCTCGAGGTCCCTGACGAAGATGAGTCACTACTTTTGGTAGAGACTATTTCATATCAATATGATGGTCACCAAATAAAGAGTTAATACCGAGGCACAATGCAAGTGTTTTTTCAGTTTCCCTGAGGAGATATAGTCAAGTGGGGGGAATGGATTCTATCATCTATCATGAAATAAGGTTATGTTCAAATTTTTTGTCTGTCTCTTTTCTGTGTAGAGAGATAGGTGAGACCTATTTAGTGTCCATTGAGGGAGAAAGAGGGAGAGAAACAATATTTGAATATGACCTTGTTGTGAAACTTTTAACTTAAAGATCTTCATTTTCATAAAATAGAGACATGATTAGGATTTTGACTTTATTATTTGCCATGCACTGATAACAATGGGAAAGGGTTGGTCCAGATGTTGTCCACGTTAATTGATCATTTGATCATGACTATCTGTATTGTCATCCAAAGTAGAGGATATTGTTATTTGAACTGCTAAAGGATTGGCAGGCCTAGCTGATGGCAGAAAAATGTCCACTTTTTGAAAATTTATAGCTCACTTTTGCCCTTCAATGTTAGTTTATGGATGTTTTTGTCATAATTTTCACTATCCTGAATGCCAGGGCTGCCTAGTATCCCTCATCATCATTGCAAAGAAAGATGCTTATTTCCTGCTTTCATAAAAGCTGTGAATTTTGTTTCATAAATTTTCCTCTGAATAGGGTTAAAATAATTTAAAGTCTCTTGGTGCGGTGATATAGCTAATGCAAGCCTCCCCTTCAATATGATTATATGCCCCATAAATTGCCATTCAAAATACTTAAATAATCTCCATTTGAAGCTGCATATTCAGTTTAATATAGTTATGGATGCTTAGGAGTGTCATTTAAAGTGGGCTGCTAATGAAGTTTGATTTGTTGTAGCAAACGGATGGCATAAGGCCCTTCACAATGCCTCTTATGAGACTTGCTTGCACTGCCTTGGAAAGAGTTCCACTCACAAGGAGCAAAGTTATTGAGAATTTGATGAAGAAATTTAATCAAGATTTAGTATTTTGCCGTGCACCTGATGACGATGAGCTGACAAGCTATGTACATGGTATGGTATTAATTGATAGCGTGGTATGTCTTTACATGTCAGATCTCAGTTAATAAAATTATGATTGCCTCATATAAATACATGATGAGTACATTAGGATTTTGTGAGTTGAATTGAAGTCATCATCTTAAATTGTAAAAAGCATTTTCGTATAGCTCTTTTAATTGATGGTTTTCGGAGTGTGGATTTTTCTGTAGCAACCATTTGAAATTTATAACTTAGGCAGCAGTTATTGCAATGAAAATAAATAATAATGATTGCCTAATATGATCATGAACTTCAAGTCTGGTGAATAATCTGCTTTATCATAGTTGTGGGAATGATTTTCTTTAATGCAAGCATAAATGTAAGCATTTTTTTTCTTATACAGTGTCACAGTTTAGGTCAGTATGTAACTAAATTTTTTACTGTGAGCATTTCTTTTTCACTTTCTCATTGGGTTGGTATTGTTGTGATTATATATGTTTGGCAAGCTGATCCGAGACATAGTGCATCATTTAGAGTATATTTTAGCTTTACTTACCTAGAATGATTGTTATTTTTTTTTTCTTGCAATGTTCTTGTTAACTCCACCTGTGGTCTCATAGTTGGTCCCAGTCCGGGTAAAGGGGGATGGTTGTAATAGGCCCTTGACACCCAACACATAACTTGTTGAAACCCCAAACATGAATGTTTTTGTTGATCAAAGTCATCTGGGTTAGGTTAAGAAACATCTCATTGATTTTTGAGTAATAAGATGTATGGATTTGAATTTGAAAATTCATCTTTGCAGCTCGTCAGGTGGAGAAAATTGATCCATTGCTTCGTTGGGTGGAGTCAGAATTTGGCTTTAAGCCAGTTCTTTACACCAGCTTTTTTGGTGGAAAGCAGGAAGATGGTCTTGTAATGGCTATTGAGAACCTTCTAAAGAAAACAGATGATTGCGAATTGGCAGCAATTGATGCTATTGCAGCATCAGCACATTCGTTAATTATAGCTATTGGAATGGTTCAGGGGAAATTGCAAATTGAGGAAGCAATTGAACTTATTAGACTTGAAGAAGATTCTCAGGTACTTACTATAACCGTAACCTGATTCAAAATCTTCTCTCTATATTGTGCTTAAATATTGAAGTACAGGACATAATCTTGACATGATTTGTGAAATAAAAGTCTTGATTCTCTGTTTCAGGTGGACAGGTGGGGCCTCGTAGAAGGTGGCCATGATGTGGATATTGCTGATCTAAGGGTGCAGGTTTCGTCAGCAATTGTATTTCTTGGTTTATCAAGATGCATATAGGCTTTTAACATCCTTTCATGTTTACGTTACCATCCTAGGAACTAGCTATCAGGCTAGACTAGAATAGGAAACCAGGGGTTGTTGTCATATCCAGATCTTTCCAGAGACAATAAATATTCTTGGGTACGCATAATTTGCTTTGTAGAGTTTTATTTATGGTTACAGTTTTGTCATGGGTTGAAACATTATAAACATGGCTTTAAAAGGGCCTGATTTGTACTGGAATAACAGGTAAAATTCTTTGTACAAGTGTTTTCTTTCAGCTTCATTATTCATAGGAAACAAATTTGTGGGTTGTGTGAATTGGAAGATGATTACGAAATATGCAGTGTTCTTGTTGAGATTTGAAATATTCCGAGCATGATTTTTGAGATTGAATTGATATTATAGTTGGAAATTTCTCGGTACAATATGAATAATTACTTACAACATTTTTTTATGATTTTATACTTGGTTTCATGTATTGAAACTTTGGTTGAATGAAAATAGAATTCCTTTTCCTTTCTTCGTATTGGCTAAAGAGCTGGTATTGTTCTAAGAGAATCAAAGTCACTGGAGATCCTCTGAATACTTTGGATGAGATTCATGAGAATAACTACTTTGACGGATGCAGTCCTTTTGATTATGTGAATATATCACGCCAGTAAGCGCTAAAGATTCATTAAAACTGAAGAAATAACCATCAAGTTAAATTGAATATAAGAGACTTGATTAACACTGTATCCCTTACTGCAAGTGGCAAGTATACCTGTGGCTTTTAAGGATCTTCCTGACAGCATAGAACACAAAGTGGAGGCTGTTTAGTGATGTCACAGTTACAACATGCTGTGTCGCAGTCATTGTTGCATCCTGTAGAAACATTAATTTGTCTACCTTGTAAGGATTTAGGAAATATGCAAATTCTGTAATTGTCACCCTAATTATTTGGACCAAACTACTTATCATTGCTAAATAAAGTAGCATGAAATGTGTATTACAAGCTTATACTTTTTACTGCAATACCTGTTATAGTCACATATTGAGATGGTTGGATACCCTGAGAAATCCTGAGAATTGAAAGGCGAGTGCTACCTTGAACATTAATGCCATGCTCAGAAGAAATCATGAAAACCATAAACCAAGCTACTGCCAACGACTTCATGATTGTGATGGTGATAGCATGTGAAGTTTTTCTCAATAGAGTGTGTTATATATGGTTCTCAACTGAAACTCTTTAATAAGAGAACTAGAGTTTTGATGTATGTAAATCATTAAATCTCTTTCACATGTTCATACTTTTTATATAAGCTGTGATTAGAAGTAATGATCATTCTAAAGTTGTGTTAATTGTGAGTACACATTTTCTGATTTTGATTATATTGCAACCCTATCTAAATTGAAGATTCCTCATGACAATTCTATGAATCAGGCGTTTCAAATTCAATATTTTTAGTTTGATCAAATCTCTTAATGTAATGCACTCAACTACCATACTCCTAACATATAAGAACAACAATCATGATTTTTATTTTAACACATTTTTGTTTATGTCAATTCATGATTTGATACTAATAAAATTTAAAACTTTGATCAAATTAAACGCAATTCCCTAATTTATACTCCCTCCCTCCCTCCAGTCTCTTTCTCTATATATAAAAGAGATTCATGCTAATTAAACAAATAATTAATTACATTTAATTACATCAATTTCAATTAAAAAACATTTTTTTCTAACTTACCCTTCAATGGTATTAAGAATCAAAAAGAATTATTAAAACTAACATCTCAATCTCAATTAAATGAAAAGTATTTTAGCAATAATAATATTAAATAAGATAATGGTAATTAAAATTTTCCTATATTTGAAACAAAAAATAGGTTTTCTTTTTCTTCTAATATTTGAGATGGGAGGGAGTAACAATTTAGGAGGGTCCAACTCTAAGCTCCATATTGATCATCATCTTGATCGAGGATTTAACACAATTGGAAAGCATTAAAGCAACAAAAATGGCTGTTTAGGTAGCATGAGGCGTGGTTCAAGTTCCCAATACATTTACATGCATATTACCTAAAGGGACAGTTAACACAAAATAAAACTTTAGAATTTTTATTTTAGACAAAAAGAAACAAGCGTGCCTCCCAATTTCCAGTGCAAATCTTTTGGGGGGGAAAATCCAGGGAGTGTATTTAGCTTGTATATCTAAATCCAACATAGCTACAGCCAATTTTATGAGATGGGGTTCTGTTTGCTATTGACATTTATTTCAGAAACACAAAGTCAATAAAAACTTAAAACCCAAGTTTTACAAAAGGGGCTCAGGTTTTATTAATCAAGAATATAGCTAAATCATCCCCAACTTTGAAGAAATACAAAGTTCCAACACAAATGATCAAATGCAAACATCATCATGCCTCTAAAAATAGAATTTTAAGCTTTAGGCTGAAGTGACTTGATATGTGAGATTTGCTTTCCTGGGTTCAACCCCTTTGGGCAGGCACGAGCACAGTTCAATATGGTGTGGCAGCGATAGAGCTTGAATTCATCATTAATGGCATCCAATCTCTCCTTAGTGTACTCATCACGGCTGTCGCTTATCCACCTGCAAATACCATCACAAACAATATCTCAAAGCTTTGAATAACCAATCTGTAACAGAAACACACCGCATGCAGCAGATTTTATGTAACGAGTTCAATAAAAAAAGTATCTTCTAATAAGAAGACTTGAACTCATTCATTCCTAATCCTGACCAAGCATGATCTTAATGATCAAGATATGCGCTCCTATCCTATCATTCACTAAAACTGTATTTCCTACAAATATAACCACACAAACAAGACAGGGAAGTTCAAAGTTAATAATGCCTGAGGCCAGAAGAACAGTGAGTGTATACATAATCATACCAAATGACTAATCCCAAAAAAGGTAATACATATGGAGGACAAGATCTGAAGTAATTACTGACTTCCCTACATAATTCAGTAAATACCAGCCATGTTGGTTAAAAGAGACACACTTAGAATGCAGAGGTATTGCACTTTCAAGAACAGTACAGGTATCATTCGTTTACCACATTCTTACGAGAAACACCATGATGTTAATCAACCAAAATAAGTCACGCACAAGTGGCATAACAATGGACAGATTTTAATACTTGCGAATTCTGATAGATCCCCAAGCATATAAAATAAAACATAGAAAGGAGAAAACTAAAAAAGATGATAAAAGAATTCATTAAAACAAACAAGAGGCAAACTAAGCCCCATATCTAGAAGATTGTATTCAGTTTAAGTACAGAAATTCCTTATTACCAAAAGAAATGTACAGAATTTCCTAACTCATTTGCCTCACTC
Organism: Glycine soja; assembly: GCF_004193775.1. Classification (NCBI taxonomy): domain Eukaryota; kingdom Viridiplantae; phylum Streptophyta; class Magnoliopsida; order Fabales; family Fabaceae; genus Glycine; species Glycine soja. The sequence continues at coordinate 6,539,788 of NC_041017.1, forward strand.
ATTTTCTTAAAGAACTAAATTGAAAACCTTCCTATGTTTGCAGAACTAAAGAACCATTATCAATGACAAAAATTAAAATTAGTTACCAAATAAAATCTTGAAACATGCATAACAGAAATATATTGAGAATCAACAAATGGAGTCACTAACAGAAGATTCTTCAAGTCAACAACACCCTCACAATTTTTTCAATGAAGAATATTCAAGATAAAAAAAGCTTATGGAACTACTAAAACACCAACCATTATATGACACATGGAAAATGTCACTGGAGTATAATAAAATAGCAATCTGAAAAGCAAAGCATAATGATATAATTATAAACAGAGAATTCAGCGAATAGCATCAAAGAATGTATTAACAATACAATGACAAACATAGAATTCAGCAAAGAGCTCTCTTATACTAGCTGAAGTACAAAGCATAGCACCAAGAACAGCAGCTGAGATATTATGCTAGTATTAACAAGTAAATCAACAAAACACCATGCATATATCATGGCAGGTGTGAACTATATAATCCTTTCTCAACCCAAGCTTCAAATTGAATTATCATAACAATACAACAAACAGATAGAATCCACCAAATAGCGTACTCAGTTAGCGCAAACCAACTAACTGACAAACAAAGCTAAAAACACATGCTCACATAGTCACATACTCCAAAACCAATTTCCTCTCACACCCTCAATTTCAACCAAGAAAATCAATGCAACAGCATGCATACTACTAGAATCTTGGTGGTGGGCCACTAGCTTTCAGGAGAAGGTTAGAGTCAAACGGAAATTTCATAAAGTTGGTCACTTACATAAAACAAAAGGATAAAAAAAGACAAGAGCCGGAAAATATGGCAGTCAAGAGTCAGTTTGAATAGACTACTCTTCAAGTGGTACCACCAAGGCAAAAAAAATGGTGTTCATGGAAACAAACACTAACTTTTTACCTCGCCAGATGTAGAAGTATCACACAAGAAAATATATAAAAAAAAGTCAACAAATCATTTTCAAATTTTCATAAAAACTCAACAAACGATTTTCACAACATCGTTGTCTCGTTTAACCAACTTCACACACATGTAGGAAAAACAAAAACAAAAAACTTTCATTGTTGCCACCGTATCACACAATACGCCCCAAATCACAAAACACGATAAAACTGTAATAATTATGATTAAAAAATCCTACATTCCAATCCAATTAACAAAAACACTCAGAACCGAACAGGACAGCATATCCCAATTACGTGATTTATTCTTTGAACCAAAAGTTTAAGTGAGTTGGGTCCTAGGGGCTCATCAGAACCAGTGCTACTCACAATTTACCCACCAACAGCGTCCTCACATGGAAAGTAGCGGGGAATCGAACCCATTAGATATGAGTCTGGTCCTTACTAACTGGACCAAAATTATCGGCGGCGGTTGCGTTGCGGTTGATATGGCGGACAAATGCGGCCGATGTGGTCAAAATTGCGGTGGCGGATGGTTAAAATACCTTGATGTTGTGGCCCAAATCACGGTGGCGGACCGATTTTTAAAAACTTGGTGACAACAAGAGAAGTGGGTATGTGTGTGTGGAGAAGCGTTAGTTACCTATTAGCGTGGAGCAACGCAGCGGGACCGAGATAGGACTCGGGGTTCCACCAGTAGCTGGGGCAAGAGGTGCTACAGCAGGCGCAGAGAATGCACTCGTACATCCCGTCGAGCTTCTCCCTCTCCTTCTTGCTCTGCAGAATCTCTTTTCCCGGCACCGGTGGGTTCTTCCTCTTCAGCCAGGGCTCGATACTCTTATACTGATTGTAGAAGTTCGTCATGTCCACGACCAGGTCCTTGATCACGAACATGTGCGGCAGAGGAGTGATCGTCGTGGCGGCGGAGTTTTTTTCCGAGGGGATCTTGGTGAGGCACGCCAGGCCGTTGCAGCCGTCGATGTTCATTGCGCAGGAGCCGCAGATCCCCTCGCGGCACGAGCGGCGGAACGTGAGGCTCGGGTCGATCTCGTTCTTGATCTTGATGAGCGCGTCGAGGACCATGGGCCCACACTCCTTTAGGTTGATCTGGTAGTCCTTGAGCTCGGGCTTTGAGGGGTTTTCGGGGTTCCAGCGGTAGATTTGGAAGGTTTTGAGGGTCGGGGTTTCACGGGCCTTGGGCTCCACCTGCTGGGCCTGCGCCTCCGACGCGTGGGCCCGGAGAAGGGCCAGCTTGAACGCCGGCGAGGAGGGGACACGCTGCGCCGCCCTCTTCAGTAACCCCGTCGCCATGGAAGAGAGTGAGTAACGGATTGCGATTGTGTTATTACCGAAATGGGTATTAGGGTCCCTCGGGAGTGTTGTGCGTTCTGCGTTTTATCTTTTTTATATGAGGGGAGGGTGGGTTGGTGAATTTGGAGGGGGAGTGGGGGTAGATTGGGAAGTTCATGTTGATTACGGAAAGTACTTGTGATGGGTGACGTGGCAGGAGGGGAAGCGTTCGTGTATTGGTGTTACGTGGGAAGTTTTGTGCTGCATTTTATTTTTCTAACAAATGAAGCCATGAAGGTGCGTGTTCACCATAAGCCTGTTCGGTCTTCTTGTTGTGTATGAAATCTTAAAATCAAAGTTTAATTATATTTTTTATTTTCGGTTCATTAATTGTGGGAAATTTTTATTTTTAATAAATTAATTTAATTTAACTATTTTATCTTCTATTTTTAAAATAAATTAAAATTTTATCTTTCGTTATATTTGTTCATTAATAAAAATAAAAGTTAAGAATAAAATTTGCTATAAAATAAAATAAAAATAGGTGCAAAATTTGTAAAAAAATTGAAAATAAAAAATGTAATTATGCTAGAGGTGAAGGTAAAATTTGCAATCATTTAATAAAAAAACAGGAGATAAAGTAGAATTAAGCGTAAAAGTGAGACTATGCTCAGAGAAACGTTTGTCTAAATAAAACCACGGGTATGTCTATTTTTTAAAATTTACAATTGTTTTAAAAGTAAAGTTTAGAATAAAAGTTAATGAATAAAGAAAAAATTATCTGACGATTTTTCATTTTTAGGTTAAAATTGGTTTAAGAGAGTGAGGAAAAACAAAGAGCAAAGAGCAAAGAGAACAAAAATTAAGTATACAAAAAGATTCTCATAAATTAAGTATACCACAAGTACACGTGCTCTTTTGATAGATTATTGTTCTCTCCACAATAACTGCGCATTTAACTTTGTAATTATCACAATTTAAACAAAATTTAACAAGGGAAAAAAGTTGAAATGGAATTGATTTAAGGAAAAATAATTAAGGATCAGATTACAATAAAAAAAAATTAAATTGGATGAATTCAAATTTAAAAGGCTTCTCGGATTAGGAATATATTACACATCAAGACTTCTTATTTCAATATTCTTGTCAATTATATTTGAAGACAAATTGATATAAGGTGATTTTTGTCCTCTGTATAACTATGTTTAATTTAATTAGACTATTTATGTTTCTTGCTAATTTATATTTACCCTCTTATGATTAAATCTATAGTCATGACTTAGAACATAAGTTCCTCTCTTATATATTCAACACTTAAGGTTCACTTCTCTAAAAAAAACCACTTAAGGAGTTAAGGTTCACTTGGGACTTCCCTATTATAGAAAATGACAGTAAGCGTTAAGAGAAGAATAAAATGAAATTTAGAGAACACCAAAACAATTAGATTAACATCAATAAGGGTCAATAGTTATGCCTCAATCCTAAAATAAAGGAAGCTATTCACGTATAGCTCATAGAAACTAAAAACAAGGACAAGAAAAACATCCACTTCACTCCCTAAGCCGACAATACGCACTGTTTCAAAACTCTATTTTGAAAGTTAGGGTACAATTAGGGTCTAATGTAACATCCTAATTTTAGGACCTTGGATAAGAGTCCCAATTAAGTACTTTATGTCCTTCCTAAAGGATAGATACTTAATGTTGACAAACTTGTATTCTCACACGTGTATATAAATTCATTCGTTCGCATACATATTTAATTTAAGAGGCATACTTATATTTATATTTGTTAAGAGTTATAAAATAAGTTATTTAGAAGTATTTGTTTTATTTCTAAGTTGCATACTTATTTCTAAAGTATCATATTCATTCTATGAATGCGTTATAACAAATGTTTATAGTTGAAAGCTCTTTATAAATTAAAAGTTATTACTTGCAGTAGTAGTTTTCATGATTTTAAGAAAAGCATATTATACTAGTATTTCTTTAGGATATTATGAGCCTTATTTACATGATAGTAGTATTAAATTCCTTTTGATGACATTGATGTGTATTGATATATTCAGTTTTACCTAAGGATGATAACACAAGAAAATCAATTAGATGTTTATATATTTTTATTTTTGTATATTATATCATCTAAAACATAAAAAGGATAACATAATATGAGTTCATAGCAATATTTTCTCGTATTGGTTAAACAAAGTAATTTGAAGTTTCTAAAATTGAGATAATTATATCTCAAGTGTTTTATGCAATATTGTTTAAATCTATTGATCTTTATAGTGAATTATTTTGTATAATTAAATGTTGAAGTTTATCAAATAAAGAGTTTTATTAAAATAAAGTTCTCTTTTATGAGTATTTTATTAATTAACATACATGCATATTCCTGTAGCTTAGACGGATTAGCTTATAGCCACAGTTAGTGATAATCACTAATTAGTCGCGTAAAGGACTGAATACTTTGGAGCTCTTTTAGAATCAAAATGATCAATCATGCAAAAAGAACACAATTTATATCTTTTAAAATGATCTAGGTTAAAAAATAACTGTATCAGGATTTTTATACAATCTCAATAAAATCTAAATTTTATTTTTGTTCTCTTAGTATATCCAAAATAAATTCTAAAGAAACCAATTATTGCTATAACAATTCCTATTGTTTGTTTTACTAATTCCTTTCTCAAAACTCAATTGTTATAGCTGTTCATAATATTTTAGATAACTACCTTTGTATCCAAATTTTAATTGTGGTCATTCCATTGTGTCCTAAATTACATCTTAAATTAGTCTTTTTATTTAACTAAACATACCAATTTTATTTCTACCATCTTAAATTTCTAACCCAATTTCATTTTAGATTTATATTAATTAGCAACCTTATGCCTCCAGCCAGCAACGTGCCATCCAATTCTTTTAATTCCTTCTCCAAATTTATTTATAATAATACAATATCCTTATGTCTTTCTTCCATGTAGCAAAACCCCCACCTTACATCAACCCCTTTAACTTCTTCTATTCTTAAACTTTCTAAATGCAAATTTTGGAGCACCAAGGATTCACCACCGGCACATTCTCATATGTTTCCATAGGCCCTTTCAGCACATGCCGTATAGCTGTGTGATAAAAGCAATAAACTGTAGTGTTTGACATGATACTTGCTATGTATTTTTAGTGGGAAATAGACGTCATAAGGGTTTTATGTCTTTTTGAAATTTCTGATTGTTCATTTTTTGAGAATTGATTATGAATTTTATAAGATGAATATGAGATGGAATAAAATTTTGCAATTTGTTCTTCTTTAGAGATGGAATGAGATTTGATTTAAGGAAGCTATGGTAGTTGAAAAATTATTGAAAAAATTCCAGTGCTTTCTTTATAATTGGGAGATTTTCTGTAAATTCTTAGCCCCAAATAATATTTTTTTCTGCTTTTTTTTTTATAGATTTTCCCACCCAACTACCTTTTATTGATTTAGATTGTTTTCAAGCTAATGTATGGTTCTTATCTGCAGCTTTTTGGTTTTAGAAAATTTCATACTTAGTTCCTTCAGTACTAACTATCTACATTTATATCTAGATTTATATGAACCTATAATCATATTACTTAGTATAAATCCCAAATCCTTTACTTTTAAAATTGATATTTGATGTTTTAACTAGTACTAAACACTTATTCTTTTAAAGACTAATGATTTTGTTTTATGGGTGAGAAAAAGGCTTGTCAAATTAAAAGAGATAGATTTACAAATGAGGGGTGTTTTCTTGAAAATTTACCCATCCATCTCATTTCTAATGCCAAGAGAAAGAAACTAAAATAAACCATGCATCAAGGCATCTAGGACTTAGTGTTCGTCCGGCTTATTGTCTCCCCAAATATGGTGATATCCCAGGCTTAGTGCCACTACGTACCAAGCTTAGTGTCACTCCAAGTTTTTGGGTTATTCCACTGCTTAGTGTCAAGGTCACCATATAAATATTATTTGGGTACCTCTTGTATGACATCATATATGAAAGAGTAATAAAAACTAGCTTAGGAACATGCATCGCATTCATACTAGACTTCTAACTTTGTGAGTTTTATGTGTGATTGATATATGTGGATTGTAGTGAGTTTATGTGATGATTAGTGTAAGTATAACTATCTGTGTTTGAGAGATATTAATCTACTTTATTATGATTATTAATATATTTGTTTGTGATATATTTGGATGTTTTTGTCAATCTTATAGTTTGGATGTACAATTTGATATACGTGTATGTGTTAAAGGACTTTGATAACATGTGTATTTACTCTCCCGCATCTATGGTACTTTAGTACAAAACCTCACTCCTCCTTTCTCTGTGTTTTGGTTTATCTTATGACGAATAGTAGACAAAGGTGGCAAGTACCAAGAGATGCAGCCAAATGGAGTATGAGAATGCTAGAGCAAGAGGCAATTGTACTACCTTGGGGATTTCCCCTCCTTCTCTATTCTCCATCTCAATTATAATACTTTGTAGGGATACAGCCTTGTCAAAGACCCTCTCTCATGACAATGAAGTGAGACGGGACAAGAACGAGTTTGATATTTCTTGATTCTTGACGAGATTAATTCTTTACATCCATTCTCATCCCCATCCCCATTTGGGATTAGGTATTCTCGTTCCTAGTCCAAAATATTTTTTAAAAAAAATATATAATAAATTTTATAGAATTATCATATTCAAATGTAATACAAAGATAATAAGTGGTTCATAATTATATATATATACAAGCTACACAGTAATGACACTGTTTTAAGTAAATATCAGTGCAAATAACATACTTGATCAATCATTGACACTACAAACAACATTCAAGATACCAATGTGCAGATAAAATACTTTGTCAAGTGAGTGACATTGTGATAACAAGATTCATAAAGAAATAAAACTAAAGGTCTGTAACAAAAATTTAGTCGAACAAAATGATATATTCAACAATTTAGACAATATTTATTCTCTTTACTTGTGTAACCCTAATGAGACTACATACTTAATTTTATATAGTTGTGACTTAAGGGGACGGGTAACAAGTACGGATACGGGAAAAAATGGTTATACATCCCCATCCCCGAAAATAAAACTCAGGTATTAAAAATACTCGTCCCTATGTTCGGTCAACTCAAGTTATTATAGGTGAGAGTGTACAGTTTGTCATACCTATAGGCACTTATTATTAAGTATGTTTGTTTTTTGGTGATAACACTTGCATTGCCTTGTTACCATGTGACTTCTGAGCTACTTTATTTTACGCATTAAATTATACCACATTGAGCTTTAGGCTAAATATATACTAGGATTTTGTAATGGTATATGCCTTTACTTTGATTTTTATTCTTAGGCCTTTAGCTACAACTACTCAGTGGGTACCCGAGGGTCACATAGGCTGAAGCCTTGAGCAAGTTTTATTTACACTATTGGTTTACTTGATTTCTAAACAATTTATATACCATTGTTGAACATGTACCTGTTGACAACTTATCCACTTTCAAAACTTGCCACTGCAGTTATTTCATTTATCCATTTGATTTTATTTTAACATTACCACATTTTTCAAGCCTTTCACGGGAAATTTGAATTAAACCTTTAAAAACAAACATCCTTATTTTCTATACCAAAAAAAAAAAACCCACTATTTTCCTAAACTCTTCCTCTAAGTTGTACAAATTCCTTAAGAAGGATTCTCAAAAGTTTACTTTTAGCTCCAACAAGACATGTTCTTACATCTAAGCCCAACCAAACAAAAATAGAAAAACCAAATTTTAAATTCTTTATTATCAACCTCATGGTCACCATGTCTACCACGATTTATCCATGGTTGTGTTTGGTTATCAATTTTAGCTTTTTCATCAATTTTGGTTAATAATTTTGATTTAAATTCAATCGTCAATTTTACATACTTTTTTATTTATTTAATTTGATCCAATTAAATCCTATATCTAACAAATTCATTTAAAATGTATTATTAAGAAATAATTGTATTAATTAAAATGTAAAATATAAATTGGATGTAGTACATTGGAATCCTGAAACACCACCAAGGATTAAATCAAAATTATAATTTTTTTTAAATGTAAGGATTAAAATTGTGAAAAAATAAAGAAATCAAAATAATGGATTAAAAATTAAAGAGAGATCAAAATTATAATTTAGTTAGATGAATATGTTAAATTTTAAAAACTGAATAATAATTCTCTTCATAAATTAACGATATTTAAAAAAAAGTTTTTTTAAGGTAATATATAATAGGTTAAATTGTAATTTTGATTCTTTTATATCTTGAAATCCATGATTTTGGTCCTCATATTTCTAAATTAAGACATTTGGTTTCTCTATTTTTCAAAATCAATAATTTTAATTGATTATTTAAAATTAAATATTGATTTTGACGTCACATATTAGTGTTGACATGTAGCGTATTTATATATTAGGTTTGATTAAATCAATCATCCAACTCGATCGATCAAAATTTTATGGGTTGAATTTGTTCAATTTTGTTTACATATTTGATTCAATCCAGCCCGATCATAAATGAATTGGATCGGGTTGAATTAATGAGGTTTAAATATTTAGAAATTATTTTTTATTTTGTAAAAATTAAATTTTTAATATAATAATTTGTTTTTATTTAAAGTTTTGTAAGTATATAATGATTAAATAGATTAAAAAAAGATCAAATTATAATAATATTTAATTAATAAAATTAATAATTTTAATGTTAATATAATATTTTTATTTTATATATAAATAAAATATTATATTAGCATGAAAAAGCATAAATATAAGATAAAAATAATAAATTAAATAAAAAATATAGGTGGTCGAATTTAATAAATTATGTGTGTTAAAATTAATGTGTTTTTATTTAATAATTAATTTATATATAATAATAAATTTAATTATATGATATGTATAATGATTATATACAGGTTAAATAACAGTTTTTTTTAACTCAGTCCAACACATTATTAATTTTTTCGAATTAACAAGATTTATAAATCTAAAAAAATAATTGACGTAGAAACTTTTTTATTTTATTTTATATCATTTTATATAAATCTTGACTAATAAAGTGTTGGGTCAAAAAAGATATAAAAATATTTATTGTAACAAAATAAAGGAACTTAATTTAGAAATAGGCGAATAAAATTGAAGATTTGAAATTACCAAAATTGTATTAGCAATTTATCCTATATGATAATACTCTCCTCTTTTCGGTTTACTCAGTAACTGTGCTCTATTTATATAATTTTAATAATTTTTATTTCTACACTCAGTTTATCCATTTGATTCGCTGAAAAACGAATGGCTGTGACAAAGCGAGCTTGCCCTTAGTCACCATTCTTCTTCAACTGATTCGAACGAGCCTCAGTGGAAGAAGGTAAGAACTAATAACTCATCCATCTTATGCTGCTTCCTCAATTATTCCCGTGACTAATTTATTTTGAGCATCGATTATTTGAAAGTGGGTTTTTGCTCTCTGGCTTCGAAATTTCTAAGAAATGATTAGCACTTGGCCCTCCAAAGTTAACCACTTGGTGGTTCCTCGCTTTGAAATAGGCCCTTCTGGTGTTACTGATCAGAATAGGAGAAGGAGGGTGAAACTGGGTTTTGCTTTTTCCGTTTCTCATAGTGAAAAAGTTAGTGTTTTTCAATTTTCAAGAGGGTATGGGACTGTGGTCTTTTCTGGACATGCAAAGTTGGATTTGAGATGTGGGTTTTTGTTGGGATGCTCTAGACCCAAATTGGGTATCATTTTGAAGCCACACAAGAGTCATGTTGGAGACTTAGCTCCACCCTTAGGGTGGGCATTGGAGGAGGATGGTGTTGGGAGTGAATTGGTTGATGAGCAGATTGATTCTAATGATGCATCGGTAAACCGTGAGTCAGAGGGTGTAAAGTCTTTGAATTTGGATCAAGTTCAGGACAGTGACTTTGAAGGACAAATTCGTGGTTATGATGACGATAGTAAGGAAAGTGGTGGCAATGAATTGGTTGAGGAGCAGACTGATTCTAATGATGCATTGGTTAACGGTGACTTGGAGGGTGTAAAGTCTTTGAATTTGGACCAAGTTAAGGACAGTGATTGTGAAGGAAAAATGTGTGGTGATGACAATAGCAAGGAAGGTGGTGAAGAAGAAAGTGATGGTAAGGTTGATGTGAGAGCACTTGCCTTGTCATTGCAGACCGTGAAGACAGTGGAGGACGTGGGGGGTATTCTTAAGGACAAGGGGGACTTGCCCCTCCAGGTGTTTTCGACAATAATCAGTGGTTTTGGTAAAGAGAAGAGGATGGATTCTGCTTTGATTCTTTTCAACTGGATGAAGAAGAGGAAGATAGAAACTAATGGCTCTTTTGGCCCTAACCTTTTCATTTATAACGGTCTATTAGGTGTTGTCAAACAATCTGGACAATTTGCAGAGATGGAAGTCATTTTGAATGAAATGGCTGAAGATGGAATTGCCTACAATGTGGTGACATATAACACCTTGATGGCAATTTACATTGAGAAAGGAGAATGTGACAAAGCTCTCAATATGCTTGAGGAGATTCGTAGGAATGGCCTTACCCCATCTCCAGTATCCTATTCACAAGCCTTGTTGGCATATCGGAGGATGGAAGATGGCTACGGAGCTCTAAATTTCTTTGTTGAGTTTAGGGAAAAATACCGTCAAGGTGAAATAGGAAAAGATGATGATGGAGAAGATTGGGAGAAAGAATGCTTGAAGCTAGAGAAGTTCACAATCCGTGTTTGCTATCAAGTAATGCGTTGTTGGCTTGTCAGTCGTGATAACTTGAGCAAAAATGTGTTGAAGTTTCTTGTTGATATGGATAATGTTGGGATTCCACTACCGCGGGCTGATCTTGAGCGGCTTGCGTGGGCTTGTACCCGTGAAGATCACTACATTGTTGTGAAAGAGCTGTACAACCGGATAAGAGAAAGGTATGATAAGATCAGCTTGTCTGTCTGCAACCATGCAATTTGGTTGATGGGAAAAGCAAAGAAATGGTGGGCAGCTTTGGAGATATATGAAGATTTATTGGACAAAGGGCCAAAACCAAATAACTTGTCATATGAACTGATTGTCTCTCACTTCAATTTTCTTCTCAGTGCAGCCAAGAGGAAAGGAATTTGGAGATGGGGTGTTAAGTTGTTGAACAAGATGGAGGATAAAGGCCTAAAACCTGGATGTAGGGAATGGAATGCAGTTCTTGTGGCCTGTTCTAAGGCTTCAGAAACTACTGCAGCTGTGCAAATATTCAAGAGAATGGTGGAAAATGGTGAAAAACCCACTATAATATCATATGGGGCTTTGTTGAGTGCTCTTGAAAAGGGAAAACTCTACGATGATGCTCTTCGTGTGTGGAACCATATGATCAAGGTTGGGGTTGAACCAAATGCATATGCCTACACAATTATGGCTTCGATTCATACTGCCCAAGGAAATTTTAATAGGGTTGACGCCATCATTCAGGAGATGGTAACATTAGGAATCGAGGTAACAGTAGTGACATACAATGCAATAATCACTGGCTGTGCACATAATGGTATGAGCAGTGTGGCGTATGAATGGTTTCACCGAATGAAAGTTCAGAACATCTCTCCCAATGAGATAACTTATGAAATGCTGATTGTAGCCCTTGCAAATGATGGAAAGCCAAGGCTGGCATATCAGTTATATACGAGAGCTAAAAACGAAGGCCTTACCCTCTCTTCGAAAGCTTACGACGCAGTTGTCCAATCCTCTCAGGCTAATAATGCAACCATTGAATTAGGTCTTTTAGGACCTCGCCCTGTTGATAAAAAGAAGAAAGTGCAAATTAGAAAAACATTGAATGAATTCTACAACTTAGCTGGTGTTCCCAAAAGAAGTCAACCGTTTGATAGAAATGAAATTTATCACTCACAGACAGAAGAAAGTCCATAAATAATTAATACATTGAAATTAGCATAGTCAAATATTATGTAACCTCTGTACATTCTGCTCTGTCATAGCTGGAGATTTTTTGTATCCGTAGGCCAAGAAGGTAAAAGAATCAGTCATATGTTTTCTTCTACTTTTGTTAGCAACCCTTTTTTGCGGAACTTTTATTCTCAAATATTTGGAAGGACATAGAACTTTGTTCCTCTTAAGAATTTTTGTTTTTCAATGTGTTTTCTCTTATTGACTTTAAAGTCAAAACAACTGTTTAAAAGTGATGACAGGATGTTTGTCTTGCTTTCTAAATTTGTTAATCAGAGGATAATAATTGAATCCTTTACATATTAATTTAGTTTTTGCAACTGACTTATAGTTTACATTTAGCAATCTTTTAAGTCACTTTGTTCAATTATTGTTTTTAGTATCATATTAACCTTTGCTGGTTTTTCCAATTGGTGCTTTTGTGTTTTTCCTTCATGATAAGGAATCATTTATGGGCAGTGTAATTTTTTCACACTTTCTTGTTTGGTCAGAAGTTTTACACCTTATTTGACAGAATTGTTAGCTCAAATGTGCCATCAAAAGCACAACTCAAACTATGAAGGGGAATCAGTTAATTGCAATGCTTATATCCACATCACTAAGCAGAAGGATAAATTGATCATCACCATAGACTTCTTCTGCCCAATGTTTTGGTTTCTCAATGCTTTAGTCAGAAATAAGACCCATTTTCTGTGCTTCCAGTGATCTATTTACTAGACTCTTAATATATATCACCAATCTTGGATGTTACTAGACTACTTTCATTAGTAGAGAGAGAATCTTGGTTGAGGTTTCCAATAAGTTTTTTTTTCTTTCTATGATCTATATAATTTACATGTTTTACTGTGATAAAATTTTCCATTTTCTCTTAAAAAAATCCTTTTCATTAATCATTTTTATACTCCTCGATAATAATTAATAGTATAGTAGGCAATATATATATAACTCTTTTAGCCAAACAAGAAAAGTGTAAAAAAATAGTGTAATAACGTGGTGTACTAGTATCATAAACCGTTTTTTTTATGACAACCATTAAATGGATTTTTACAGTACCTTTCCTTAATTATTATTATTATTAAGCTTTTTTTTAATAAAAACTGATAAAATACTCTAAAAATATTTTAATGCAATTATTTTAAATACAAATATACTTATGATTTTAAAAAGATAATAAAAAAGTCTCATTCGAAGTTTAGTGATTATATGAGTTGATTTAATTTTGTTTCTTTATTACAGTATTTGCGTTTTATATATATATATATATATATATATATATATATATATATATATATATATATAATACTCTCTTCTAAATCATGTAAATAAATTATAAATGATTAAATGTATTTTACCATGGTATGATTTTTTATTTTTTGACAAAAAATATATATTTTGGCAACTTTTATGTTTAAATAAGCTCTTTTAAAATTATAAATATACCTACATAATGTATGAATTATTTTATATCAATAACTTAAAACACTTACATTTGGGTCTTGTTTGGAAAAAAAATATTTACAAGTTATTTTAACTTATGTACTTCTGAAAGTGTCTAAAGAGCTTATGAAATAGTTTATGATATATTTATAAGTTGCTTTCAACTTATTTCAATAGGTTCTTTACGATAACTTCTGAAAACGACTTATAATTTACATAAAAATAATTTAACCTTATTTCTCCCTTGATTATAGAAAAAGTCTATACATGATTACTTATATAATAAGTATCTATTCAATAAGAACTCAATCAAATTGTTTATCAAAAACGGGTTCTTGATACTTTAATATTCAAAATATATAGTTCATTAACTTTCAAAACTTATTGTTTTTCTCAAATAATATTAATAAAATATACTGTCAATCCTCTATTCTCTCTGAATACATCGAAAATTATTTTTATTAAAATAATACTTTGTGGTGATCCATTTTGTTGCATTTAAAAATAATGTGAAACTATTACTCAAGCAACACCAAATCCCTTTGAAATCTACTAAAAAGTTGAACAAGCCTGAGGGAGAATGTTCAATTCTAGGTAGGTTTCCCAATAAACTCATTGATCTCGTGAGAAGTATAACAAGATATGACTACAATGTTATGCGGAGATAACACTATCAATGTTATAGTTCGAAAAAAATAGTCTAGATATCAACATAATAATTTTTTTACACTATCATCTAAAAAAATTAACATATATGATATATTTATTTTATTTTTACAATAACTGTCATACCAATTATAATTTCCAATTGGTTAACAGTACAAAAAAAATTTACACCGATAATACATTGAAATCAAAACTCTAACTATATTGTCAATAACACCTCAATTTTCCATCCAAAATGGACTGGAGATTACACCTATGACATAAGATTTGTAAATTACATGATATTCTCATCATGAATTTTCTAAGTCTTTTGCAACATGTTGTGACCCTTGAGCAGATCCGTTAGCTCTTGTCCCCTTGAAAGATTTTAAACTAATCAACCGAGCAAAGGCACTCTTTGATCTGGTCATTATTGGACCTCCATGTATCTCCGTCAGATCGTCGGATAACGATCTTACAAGATCGTCGAAGCGTCGCTTGAAGGTTGGGAACCTTGACATGGATTTGGTGATTCCTTGCAGCCTGTATACAAATGAAAACAAAATGAGACAAAACAAACCTTAAAATGGAAAATCAGAACAAAACCTATTCGAAGTGAAAGCATGTTCGGAAAAAAAGGGCAAAAAGTAAATTGGGTATATTAAGCCCCAATTAGGATTAGCTTCTAGGCATATGAAAGTTTTTCCTTTGAGATAAGTACTTGATTCCTAAGTTACAATAAAAGCCCTTACCCTTATACGTGTAAGTTTATAGGTGTTTATGGAAAAGTTGGACGGGGGAGTAGTATTTGAAAAGGTTGAGGTTCATAAATTTGATTTTAGGACATGTGAAAAGTTTGATTTATTTTTTTTCAAGTATTTGTTGAGAAATTTATGTGAACTATAGCTCTAAGTGTTACTGCAAACTTGATTTTTCCCATCATAAACAATTTCACGTCATAACCAAAATCATTTTTTTGCAAAATCAAGTTTAAAAGTGTTTTCCCAAATACACACACTAAGCAAGGTTTGGTCTATTCAGTACCTTCTAGCCAATGCCTCAAGTTCCGCACGTTTGACCTCGGATTCTGGTGCAGGGCCAACGCTAGAATTTTTCAGTCTGTCTGCATCACCACTCAAGAGAACTAATTTGCAGAGGTAGTCCTCTTCTGAGACAGAAAGATTTTCAGCTTTGATTTGCTCCTTAATGATCAAAAGAGGATTAACGAACCAGTCAAAAAATGTCTCCCTTGGTCTGTTTGAGGTAGTTAGTTCAGTTTCATCACCTACATTGAGGAAGTTACCAAAATGGTTTCTTCAAAACGGCTAATAGAAAATAATCTCAAAAAAAGTTGAAAGGTTCCACTTACTAATCATTATACCAACGGAATTTAATTTTGCAGAGCGCAAGAGTCCCTGGACTAAGCAATATGCTGGCAAACCAATACTAATAACTCTACTCCCGTTACCAGAATTGGCTTCTTTTATGTCTTTTCTTGTAATTATACCTTCAGAAACCAATTTTTCTCCAACACGGAAACATTCCTTGAATAAGGCATCCAACAGCTACACAATTCATGAACAATTATTTATTTAGTACAGACCGTAAAAGTCTCAAAACATGAACATCCAAGGAAGATAAAGGTGATATTTTGAGTCGTGTTGTTCAACACAAAATACCACAAATAATACCTCAAATGATTTCAACTCAGCAATGTTGTTGTTCTTCATTGAAGATGTGCGAGAAGGAGCCTTTCGGAAGGAGCTGGGTCTTAATACGGAATTTGAATTAGAAGTTCTTTGTGATGTATCAACCTCTTTTCGAAACTGAGGCCTATTAGAATTCAGAAATCGAATGCATAAGAACATAGTATAAAAGCATTAATTGCAAGTCATAGTGATAAACACATGGGAGCAGAAAAAAACCTAGGGAAGCAGGATCCTTCTGGCATGTCAAGAATATCATTGCTGTATTCATCATAAATGGCCAAAGCTGCAACAACGTACGAAAGGCCAAACAAGAAAGAAGACTCCTGCATTTAAAAGAACAAATAAACAACCAGCACCCAGGTGTGGACAGGAAACAGAGTTTAGTTTATTCACGCAATCACACAGGGGTCACCTTCCACTATTATAGGTTAATAAAACAAAACAACAGAAGGATATCAATACTATAGGAAATTATAACCAGAAAATGGAAAAGTCTGATAGATCAAGTAGATGCAATTTCTGTACCACCCAAATCACTTAGGAGGACTAAGTTAGTACACACTTACTGACACCAACCTCTTAGCCTTCCTACTACATTCAGCCCAGTAATCCATAAGAAACTCCCATTTTATCTCTCCCTCTTCCTTGCCATTTAAAAGCATTCTGTTACTACAAATATACGACATCTTTTCTCACTCTACCTCTCCTTGCTCACATGCTTCTTCTTCCTAGTGCTATACTTGAGTAATGGGTGTCTATCAATATTCTCTGCCAAACACTTTCACCGTGTCCTCAAGGTGAAATTTGAAGATATTGTCCCATAGACTGATAGATGTTGCACTGATTGAGCACCCCCCATTTACCATCATGTCCTGTTTCAGTTGCAGCAAATTGCAAGATGTACTTTTAGCTCCCACTTCTGTTAAAGTGCAGATGGTAATGGTTGATGCTCTGACAATTATAGCTACTACTTTAAAATGAAAAATGGAAGACCAAATCAGAATGACAGCATTCTAGAAGTTTCAGCCTATAAGCAACCTGCTCTATCCTCAATCATCATCACCTCTAAAAACAGGTAAAATCTTAGATTTAGCTTCTCGTTATTATTAGCCAAAATCCTGACTTTATATATGATTAAAACTTTAAGTAGACTAAGTCTCCAGGCACCTCACATCCCTTCTATCCGTTATCAGGGTACTGCTTCATTTTGTTATGAGCCAGGACCAAATATAATTTGAGCTCATCTAACACTACATTCGTTTTAGCCATAGACTGTTTAACTTCTACTGTTGATAAATCTTCTGTACATTTGAGCAACATTAGAGGGTCTCTTTCATATAAGGTCCTAAAAGTAGACATTTAGCAGAAATGTGGAGGTTAGCATTGTACTAGAACTCAACCCAACTAACTAAGCCAGCAGGGCCACTGATTAGGTTTAGAACCTGTAAAGCATCTAGATACCTTGACAATTTCTGTATGTCCAATTGTCCATCCAACAGTGAATGATAGGCAGAGCTGAGTTTTAGAATGGTTCCTGCCTGTTTAAATAGCTCAGTCCAAAATTCTCTAGTAAAAGTGTGATCTCTTTTCTGAAACTATGATGAAAAGAAATCCATGAAGCCTTGAAACTTCTTTAATAAGTCAGCAACCTCTTTAGCAGAAAATGGGTGGCAATGGGTAAGAAAAAAATGACCATACTTTGTTAAGTTGATCCACTGCCACCAAAATGGTATCCATCCAGGAAAGCAATGTAAACGTCACAGCATAACTATGCAGTATTGGAAAAGGCAGCAAAAAGACCGGCACGAGATAGAGCCGGTACTAAAGATGAGCAGGAGATAAACCTTGGTACATGCTCCTCAGGCAAGTGTCAGCAGGAAAGCAACATAGTTTTTAATATTACCCTTCATGCCTTCCCAATACAAAATGTCAGCAATCCTCTTATGATCTATAGTTTCAATAAAATTTCCTATCAAGTGGACAGGTGTCTATGCTTCCTTAATTTGTTTCCTGCTTGATGCATTCCTTTTTTGTATTGCTGAATTGATTTTGCTTTACTGCAACACAAAGAACAGCCCCTAGTAACTTTAAAATACCACAAATGCGCACACACACAAGTAGTACACAACTTCTTGAGGATGGTAGGTATGAGATGAATTTAAGATTTTTGGTAGAGAAATTTAGTTAACTCGCTTTAAAACTTATTTCTTGATAGACTCAGCTAGTCTCTTGCAAATTAACATGAACTTCCTTGAGCCCCCTTCACCCACCATTAAGAAGAATATCGATCAACTATTTCTCTGTGATTTCCAATTTTCCATCTCCAAACCATTTCTGGATGGTGATGAAGGACAATTTTGGGCCCTTACAAGATATATACCACCACACGTCTCTCTTAGGAAATGGTCAACCTGCATCTTCTCTCCCAAGTCCCCAGTAATAACGTTGATCATGGCTTACGAAACAACATACCATCTGCAACTGCTTGTGCTGTGCATTGACCAACAAACAGTCGACAAAACAAAAGTTGAACTGTGATTCAGGTTCTTGTGTTATTCTATTGTTTCCACCAACCAAGCAGAAATGGCAGTGCTAATTTTTATTAGTTGGATGTTTCAAATGCAATTTTCAAGTTCTATCTATCAAACACTATTTATGATCATATCCATCAACAATGTATGCTTGAAATGGCAAAGTCTCAACAGACCAAGGTTGATATTTGTATAGGGGTACAGTTGGACACCAAATACTGAGTATAGGCCTTCACCTTTTACATGAATCATCCAAATACATGGCACATTGCCTAATATGAACCTTGGATGCTGTGATATGTCAACCAACAATAGATGTTGAAACTTATTTAGTTTGTCATCCAAATCCCCAGTGTTGCTTCCACAATTTAGCATTGGCCTTCTTGTTAATAGCAACCAGTCTAGAAAAGCATTGGGCAGTCAAGTAATAGAAAGCCTACGATCAAACTTGTATATATTTGTAATAGTCTAACCCAAGTATATCATAATTGGTTATAATAACAATAGTAGTATAAAATAACTAGGGAGTGAAAAGATATGAGGATTGACCTGATAAGCAACAATGCCTGCATAGGCACCAAGAAAGAAACTTGTTAACATGGATGCCAGAATTGCCCCAGCAACCGCCAATGGCCACAGAAGGATAGCAAGACCCGCGAAAGGTACACATATGGTCTCCAGGAAAGGGCCTTCACGGCCAACAAGGTCATGAAACAATCGATGCCACCCCTTAAATAGCATGTATGGACCTTTGCATAGGGCAACAAATGATATAATTGGCAGATCAACAATGATTCCAATAACTGCAGCTATTAAAGCACCAGGAATATAAAGCAGCCTGCACTAAAGCAGAAAAAAAAAATCAAAGTAAGTCATATAGCACAAATCCTGTGTCAGAGTCGTCTAACAACATCATATTGGGCACATTATGACTGGTGTTTATCTAAAATTCATTCTTCACAGTCACATTTTGTCGTGCTTTTATGTTCCCAAAAACAACAATTCTTATTTTTCTTTCAAAGTACAGTTGAATATTCGCATGTGATGTAAATCTATCACAAACTAAAGATACAAGTACAACTAGCACACAAAATGCATAAGAAAGAAGAACTTAGTTAAACAATTAGTGTTATCTGCTTCACCATATGTTGGTAGAACCAAAAACCAGAGAAAAATTTGGAAGAACAATTAACTGAGAATCATTTTGGTTACTAAAGTTTCTATAGTTTGGTTCCTACTTTTTACTGAAATGTCACCAAAGCCAGAAGATATCCCACAAAAAGAATTGCCATTCTTTAAGATTCTATCCAAGACCAATGTCTTCTGCCAAAATTTTCAATAATATGCTCAAGCTTGCTAATAAGTTTGGCATGCAAATGATACAAGATTTAAATAACCCGACCAACACAGTTCAGTAAGAATGAAATACAGAAGAGATATTCCCTCTGTGATTTCAATAGTTATGTTTTCAAAAGATAGCAATCTACGAGAAGTCCAACTGAACTATAGTTTGTGAAACTAATCTGCCTTCTCAACTTGAGGGAAAATTGATATTTTTTTTAATTTGTTTCAATTTAGCATTCACAATCCACAGCTCCTTTAATTTCAAAGTTAAATAACTAGTATTCAAGTTGATACCATATGTCTACACAACTAAGGTTTAAAATTTGAAAAGCTTTAAAGCGTAAAAGTTTGACCTACAATACAAACATAGTCTCTCTTCAAAAACAGGAAAAAAATGGAGCCTGAACCAAAAGAAGGAACTAAACCACTATTAACTCCCAAAAGACATGATTGGCAATTTGGCATTACTAGAGTGACCCTTTCAATCAAAAACATCTTTACCAACATGAAACTTTGGATCTGGATATAAATACAAAAATAATCAGAGAAATGCTTTAAAGACATAAGAGTGTCCAACACAAGGCTCCAACTGAGTAGGGTCAAGGGAGGGTAAGTGTATGCAGCCTGACCCCCAGAAAGTGTAGTCTGTAGAGACTGTTTCCAAGTTTTGAACCAGTGACCTCCCAGGTCACAAGTTTTGCACCAATGCTTGCCCGCACTTTAGAGACACAACATAAAAATAAACAAAATAGTAAGGCATACAATGACAAAACCTGATCTCATAGTATTTTGCATTTGGAGGTCCTTTTTGTCGCAGGTCATCCATAACCGAGAAGTATGAAAGAAAACAAACATCATTTACATCCCTGACAACCATGCAGCTCTTTTCAACAGTGCTCCATGTACCATCCTGATGATTTATTATAAAGTTTCTGTAATTAATAACAGTAAAACAGATATAACAAGCATTTTAACAAGAAGAAATGAAGCATAGTACACATACAATGAAACAGTGGTAAAATTTGTCATCTTTTCCTTCCTCTACAGCTTCCAAAGTAGCAAATATGGGTGAAAGAAATCCATAGGCTGCTCCACCAACAATACTTCCAAGAATACCAACAATCGGATACACAACCAACAGCACTGGTAGTACACATAGGCCAATAACAAGCTTCAGAATAGGCCCAAACTGTTTAGCTCTGTCCGTTAGGGAAATCACTATGAGAAAGTAATCACAATTTCATAATACAGGGATAGAAAAGTGAGCGAAAACTTGAAAGAGTGGCAGTCAAGGAAAGCACCTCACAACGCAGTAATATGTCCAAACAGCATGCACTATCCAAAGTCCAAGTATGATAGCAGTGTTCCCAGTTGCAATTATTAAGCATATCAAAGGGCAGAAAAGGATACCTGAATTGATTGGCATTTCACAGTTTGAGCAATGGTAAGTAAGGTTTACAATCATACTCCTCACATAAAACCCTACCCTTAATTCTTCTCTAGTACAGTAAAGCATGGCATACAAGAAGCTATTATATATTCCATGGTGGAAACTTGAAAATGAAACAAGTACACAAACTGTTTAAAATCCTTGGTTTTGCCTAGAAATATGTCAAAGTTGATCTTAAACTATTATATAGTTGGTTGTCATTTAAATTTGTTCCTTTTTACTTTCAACTTTCTTCTAAGTTCCTATGATATTACATACAAATCCATAAGATTAATCAGTAACAAAACATACAAAATTCAATTATTTCCCATAATAAGATACTTGAAGCATGATTGAAGGCGTGCTTGACAGCAATTAATTTAATAAAAACGAATAATTTGTTAACAAACATAGGTCACAAAGGAACACGTGTAAAACCCCACATCAGGCTCCACCCCAACTCCCCACCACTGGTTTAGGAAAAGTAAATTCAATAAATTTTACATCAAAATCACTGAATATTTAACAAATTATAAATAGCAAAAAAGTATATGCAAAGGTGGTCCATTAGTATTTCATTTCCTGAAATAACATCCTAGAAATTGACTTCATGATATTCAACTTCAAAATCACTGAATATTTAACAAATTATAAATAGCAAAAAACTACATGCAAAGGTGGTCCAAAGAGCCTAGAAATTGCCTCCATGATGTTTATTGTTTAACTTCTATTAGTAAATTCCCAACTAAAGCATACCAAGAAACTCACAAAAACAAAAAAAAAAATTCCAAAAGAACAAAGAACAGATCCATTGCCATTTTACCTTTGGTGGTGCCTAGAAGCAGAAGCCCAATGAAAAAAGGAAGAAACCGGATGAAACTCAACAATGAAGCAGAAAACCCCGTAGGAGGCTCCATTCACTCAGATCTCTGCAAAAGAACACTACAAACTCATCACACTTTCAGTTCCCCACTCACCACCCTCAAGTAGAAAAGATCCAATCTTTGCCCCCTTCAACCTTCACTCAGCACATAAGAAAGGTTTCAACCAAACCCAGAAGCCAAAAATCGAATTTTCTACAAGCACATAGCGATAAACATGCATAAAGACTCAAACTTGCCCTTTACTGTGCTTTTGATAATGGGCACAGAAACAAGTGGTGGATCTTCCTGTTGGTTTCTCCAACTTAATAACGGTAAAAAAAAAAAAAAAAAAATCAACTTTGTCGACGAGGGTACAAGGGGAATGTGACTTTTCTGGCACCGTTGAAAATCTGCAAGTCTTAAAAATCAGAGGAATCTAAATGAAGCAGTTTATATCACAGAAAAAGAATCAGTATCACATAAATATGCTTAGCCAAATCCTCATATTCCGATTCATTTACACCTTTCCCTTATTGAAGATAGTGTGTACAAATTATTTTTGTTGTTTTATGGTTAGGCTAAAGCAAAAGCAAGTCGAAAGTTTCTGTCTCTGCTTTATGTGAAGTATTAATGCTGTTATGTTAGGTGTGATTTTCTTTTCTTTTCTTTTCTTATTTATTTGCCAGAATAGGACCCAATTTTTTAGTCGAAGCAACGAGGCACTGATTAGTGTGTGAATCATCTGATCTTTTGGATGGTTATAATTTGCGGGAAAATAATTGTGATTGAAAGTTTACTGGGGAAAAAATAAGAAACCAAATATTGTATTTTAATTTTTTTACATTCAAAATGATACTTTTAATAATGCATTTATTTATTTATACAAAAAATGCTCACTTAGTTTTATTATTTTATTTTCATTATTGAATGAAATTTATAATTGTTCTCATTAAATAATTTTTGGGTAAATCATATTTTATTTTCTTATAACTTTACATTTTTTAAATACTTTTGTACTTTTCTTGTTATTAAATCCTTTAAAAAAAATTCGTGTCACTTATAGTATGTTTAGTTTGAGAGAGAGTTAAAAAAACAGAAAGAGAAATGAAAAAAAAAACGAGAAGAAAGTTAAATAATATATATATAGGAAGATTTAATTTTATAAGATGTCACATGATAATCTCATATTTATTTGCTTTCAATAATTCAATTAATTAATATAAATTTTATATTTGTTATATTAAATTAATTTAATTATTCCATTAAATCTTAAATTAATGACTGATTGATTCAAATCTTAAATAAATTTATGTT
Source organism: Glycine soja (assembly GCF_004193775.1). Classification (NCBI taxonomy): domain Eukaryota; kingdom Viridiplantae; phylum Streptophyta; class Magnoliopsida; order Fabales; family Fabaceae; genus Glycine; species Glycine soja. Next base: position 6,563,287 of record NC_041017.1, read on the forward strand.
AAATAATAATGATGATCATTAAGTTAGGTTGTGATGAAAACTATAATGGTTATTTGTTGTTATATGATATGAATCAAATTATTTAAAGAGAGGTTGAAAAGTAAATAATATACGGTTGTAAGTGTAAATAGTTTTATGATATAAATGTCTAAGGCTAATATAAAGTTTAAGTGTGAGATTGTTAAGAATTTTATAATTACTAATTAGTTAATATGAGCTACTTATAATATTATCATTTATATTACTTATTTACATTTAGATTTATATGAGTTCAATATAAATAATTTAATTTAGTGAGCTCATTAAACTACCAACAAAAATTGACATGAACTTAATGAGCATAAACCAATTTGGAAATAATGAAAATCTTAATAGATTAAAACTGAGAAACAAATATGATCTTCAATATATCGAATCAAAACAATTTCTTTTCTCCTCATTTGAAGAAAAAATGACACTTTCATAAGAAATAAGGTAATTTGATAGAAGAAAATCATAAAACCAATTGTTTCACTGCATTTGTTTAATCAAATTTTATAGATTCAAGTATTCCTTAAACCCTTATCTTGATAACCCGACGTAATATATTTGGCTCATTTGGTGTTTTATATGATTTATTAAAATTCCAACATTTTTCCTTTATATTTACATAACATTGTATAAAATATTTATAATGTTTACTTTGATGAAGGTTTTACCCCCATGAACAAAGTCATTAGATACATCCTACCAATAATATGGTTAAAAAAAGTGAATCAAATTTTGTTTTTTTTTTTAAGAAAATCAAAAGGAAACATGTAAGACATCATCAAAGTAAAAAAGATCTTACTTAGGATAACACTCTAATAATAATAATTTTGTAGAGTATGTGTGTATATATTTAAATATTTATTGACATATTTATTAATATATATTTATTAAAATTTAAACTAAATAATTAATAATATTTTAAAAATTTTAAATAATATAAAAAATTACTCATAAATTATATAAAGTGAATTTAACATCATGCAAAAATGAGTCGCTAAACTAGTATATATAAAAGAGTATTTGATTTTTTGGGTTTTGTCGCGTGACAACCCAAAAATCATTCACTCCAATATCATTCATTATATTGTAAAAGATATTAATTTTAATATTAAATGTATTCTATTAGGAGAATTGATTATTACCTTTAATTAATAATTGATTATTATAATTCAATGGAACTGAATTATTAAAAAAATAATGTTGTCCTATACACTCTTTTTTTCAAATAGATCCCGTGCATAAATAGAGCTTCATGGAGGTAGTGCATTGCTACATGATGCATGCTTCTTGACTATGTAAACACATTTGTTTTCTCTTGTTAACTCAATATTACATCGGATGATTCTTAAGTCATGTGTAATTTTTGATATTCATCCCTTGACATAAAATACCTTCAGAATCATGCTTTTAGTTCATGAGTAGTTGAATTTTAGGCGTAACATATTCACTTAAGTAGCCCTAAAAAAATAATTTATTTAATTAAATAAAGAAAGAAAATAAGTAAATGTATGTAAAATTGAGATTTGGACGAAAATGACAAAAACTTATATCAACCAAAATTGCAATTCAATAATTAAAAAGAAACCAAAATTACAATTTAAATAATTAATAATTTATTATTTTTAAATAAATTCTCCCCATTGACTTAAGATTTTGGATCTGAATGCGTTCATGCATGTGTGTGTGGATGGGTGGGTAAGTTGAACCAACTCACTTTTTGAGCAACTGAGATGAACAATCAAGATAAGTCAAGTTGGCTCACTTTGTCAAGTTAATACCAACATATTCATTATAGTACATTATAATTGATCCATTTGTCTCATAACAAGTGTTTTCAATTCTTTGGTTTTTTTACACAAATAAAAAAAAGTTAATAAATAGATAAAAGAAAATAATAATTTTATAAAATTAATTTTATTATTAATTATATAAATTAAAAAGTAAGTAACACTTATTAAGAATATTAGTGAAAAATAATATTTTTACACTTATTTTAGAACTAACTCTTCATCTTTACACAACACACTTATGATGGGATAGAGAGAGTATTTAATAATTATTGTCATTTATTCAAAATAGTATTTACTCCATTGCACACATTTAAGATAAAGTATAATAATAAATGTTGCTTAATTATAATAGTAATAATACATTTAAGATATTCACTAAGAGTCCTTGGCATTTTGTTACCTTGTTAATTAATGTGTACTATTTGAGAAACATGAGACAATAAAAATAGTAAATGAATTAAATGATTTTTGAATTTTTTATTAACTTATTCTGAAGCTATTTTTTTTCTTTTTTACATAACAATTATTATGGTATGAAAAAGTATTTAAAACTAATTTGTGAGTAATAAAAAATAGGAAATGCCCTATACTTTATAAATAATATATACTTTATAAACAATTTCAACAATGTTTGCGCGAGGAACTAAAAACACTTATTTTTTAAATTTGAGGAACAAAACATTGGAAGATGAAATATATCGTCTAAAATCAACAACTTTATAAAATATAGAGACTAAAATATTTTTTTCTTCCTTAAAAGAAATTCTTGATTTGCTTCTTTTTATAAAATTCTTTTAACTAATTCACATGTATTAAAAATATTGATTAATTTAGTTAATGAAATTAAATTTATCAATTTGTAAGTATTTTTTTAAAATTACCCTTAATTTTATTTTTAAAATTAAACATTCCACTTTTCATTGAATTTCTTCTAACCTAATTGCTACTCAGTTCTCCCATCCTAATATAGGAGAGAAAGAGGTTGTTATCTCAATAATTTTTAGCATTTATTATTTTTTTGACAATAATTTTTGTTAATTAATAATTATGGGTATCTTAAAAAATAATTAATGCAATAAATAATTTTAAAAAATTATAAAAAGGGACAACTATTATAAAAAATCTAAAAAGAAACGGAGTAGTATTTAATAAAGTATAATAAATGTTCTTTAGTTTATAATTTCTTTATGATTCTCTTTAAGAGGATTTGACTTTTTTTGTTGCATCATTAAATAATGTGTACTATTGGATAAATGTGAAACCGTCAAATTAATAAAGGCATTAAATGATTTTTGAATTTTTAACTTATAACTTGTTTAAATTTTTATTTTTATATTTTTACTTTGACGTTTTTAACGGACATTGAATATACATATTTATTGTTATTATTTTTAGTTTAAATTATTTTTTTTATCTAATTAATTATTTAAGTTTGATTTGATTTTCTATTCTTTCTGGATTAAATTTAATCTTCTAATTTTTAACATTGATTCAATTTGATTCTTTAATTTAAAAATAATATCTTATAAAAAAGAAATAAAATATTCACAGGAATAGTTTTAAAACAATATTAAATATTTCATTAAATATTTATTAATATATATGCATTAACATTAAACATCTTAAAATATAGAATAAAGGAGATAGTAACAAATATTTTTCTTCAAAGTAAACAAAAAAAGTATATTTTTCTTCAATAAATATTATATGTTTCCATAATAAATTTTTAAAGTACAGTTAAGCATTCCCATTAATTAATATAAGTAATTTATACACATCAAATGTGATTTTGACTAATTCAGTTGACCAGTATATATAAATATAGTTAAAATATATTTTTATTACTTGTAATTTAGTATTTTTTTTATTTTTATTTTTATAATTTTTTTCCATTTTAATCCTTACAAAATATATCTGTTTTATTTTTTTATCTTTAAAATGCTTTATATAATCTTTTAAACAATAAAAAAATATTATTTAAAATAATTTAAAGTAAAAAATAAAATGAATATATTTTCAAGCACTAAAATGAAAAAAAAACAAAAATAAAAAACACTAAATTACAATATATATACAAATATTATTGACTTGGTTGGATGGACTATCACTCTTGCTTAATACAATGTTGGCATAGATAGTTCTAGTGTGATTTCTTAGCAAGTTTTTCCTCTTTCTCATATTATACGCAAGATGAAGTTCAACATTAGAAATTGGGTTACACTAATAGCCTCAGTGTGGATGAGCTTCACAGTGAGTGTAATGGAAGGTGTGCGTCCTTTACCTAATCCATTAATAGAGGCACATGGGCACGTTAAGCATGCAACGGCAAAAAGATGGGCCGTTCTTGTTGCTGGTTCAAAGGGTTATGATAATTATAGGCACCAAGCAGATGTTTGCCATGCCTACCAAGTACTAAAGAAGGGTGGTCTTAAAGATGAAAACATCATTGTTTTCATGTATGATGACATTGCCAACCATACTCTAAACCCTAGGCTTGGCACTGTAATCAATAAACCAAATGGTCCAGATGTTTATAAAGGAGTTCCCAAGGTATGCATGCCTCTGAATCTGATTAGCCTTCTTGCTATTCTCACAAAGTTAAGATTTTAGTTCGTTTCTAGAATTCCTCGTTAAATTTGGTTCTTTAAGTCTTGTATAGGCTTCTACCGTGCACCAATTAAATAAGTGTGGTTCACATCCAATTTTTTTTTTTTTAGTTAAAAGTTAATTTTACCCTTAATTTACCTTGACTTAGGAGAAGCTACCGGGACCAAGATCCTTCAAAGTTAAGAGATTGAAAGGCGGAACACAAATTAACGAGCACGCAAGCTTTGTTGTTTGTGTTCGAAGTAAATGGTGCACAATTTACTTTAATTAATACTAAGTTCATCGCCTAATTGCACTACCCATCAACGGATTCGAGTGCTTTTTAGATCTAAGTTTTTTGTTTTCAGATCTAAAGTTGGTGAAAAATTGTGCTTTGATTCTAGATTTGTAACTTAACGGCGGTGATTGGCGGAGTCGAGACCGGTTTCACCTTCTCCTTCTATTGTGGTGTTGTTTGAGTTTGTCGGCACGACAAAAATAATGTGTCGCCGACCGAGAGAACGCCTGCACCACCGGTGCTCCGATAACATGTGAGTCGTCAATGTTAATGGCCATGTAGGCCACCGTGAGAGGTTGCACGACGATGTTCCTAACTATTTGATGGATGGTGGGGTTGGGGTTGGGGTTGATGGAAGAAGATAATGATTAAGTTATCAATTTTACATTTTTATTTTATTTTAATTCTTAAAGAATTATTTAATTTTAATATCAGTCATTAAAATATTTTAATAATAAATTCAATAGCTAACATTGGTGGTGTACCCATGAACTACCGTAGAAGCCGCCATAGAAACAACCCTAGTATTTTTATTTTTATTTTGTTTTTTTTTTTTACAGAAGAAGCAAGCCTATCAAAACTCCTTTTGAGATAATCTTGGATTTGTTGTTCGAAATACTTATATTCATATAAGTTGTCAAGTAATTTATTTGTTATTGTATTACATTTCATATTTTTTTTAAATATGGATTAATACATTTTTCTTTAAAAAAATTCCAAATTTTGGTTTTTGTTTCTTACTTTTAAACCATTTGTTTTAGTCCTTATACTCAAACCTTGAGTACATGAAGAAAAATGATAGTTTTACTAATTAAAGTTTGAGTATTTTTAGAATGTTTGAGAGACAAAAGAGAAAAACTACCAAGCTTTTAAATATTTACGATAAAATCAAAGGAACATCAAATTTGACTCTTCACTCTCATAAAAATGGTGTCATAATACCCCGAGTTGATATTTATATTCACTGACATTTTGGTCTTTTAAGGTTTTTTTTTTCTAGGCAATTAAGTCTTTTAATTTATAAAATTGAGTAAATTTAGTTATAAAATCTTTAAATTCTCATTTTTGACATAGAATCTTCCCATATTAAACTTAGTAAATTATCTTTTACTTAAAAATTAAAACTTCAAATTTCACATGAAATATTTCTTTTTTAAAATTCCTAAGTCACATGTTATAAAACCTTCTAATTTTATTAATTAAGTGTTTACCAAATTTATTATTTTTTTTATAAACTTTTGAAATCACTTCATGTGCCAAATCAATTATAACCATTCAAATATTTGTATTGAAAATAGCATTTTGAGAGTTATAGATAGAAAAAAGAAAAACATAGAAGCATATTTACTTAATTTAAAAAAAAAACTTAATTATAGCTCCAAAATAATTTAAGACCAAAATCATACATGATCTAAACCAACCAAAAGAACTAAAAGTTTATTTAAGTCTAATTTATAAATCATAGTAGATTACCATTTTGATGTTGTGGAAAACTTAATAGTATACTTTTTTAGGATTATACTGGAAATGCCACCACTTCAGAAAACTTTTATGCTGTAATTAGTGGTAACCGAAGTGCTCTCTCTGGAGGTAGTGGCAAGGTTGTGGACAGTGGTCCGAATGACACCATTTTCATTTATTATGCGGACCATGGTGCTACCGGTGTCATTGGTAAGTTATTCATTCCATACTTCCTAATTAACGTTTCATGTCACTTTGATGTGTAAAGTGTGTGAGGTGATAGAAAAACAATATGTGTGTGTATATATTGATACATTTTTGAAACCCAAATATTTAATTTGGTAAAATATTATCTAATCAGGCATGCCAGTTGGGGATTTTGTGATGGCCAACGATTTCGTAGATGTGTTGAAGAAGAAACATGCAGCTAAATCTTACAAAAAGATGGTGAGTTTTTCGTTAATGTTGTTTGTTGTTATATATGTTACATGTTTGCTAGAACGATAAACTTAAATTATCTAGCTCACTCATACATAGAACGTTACTTTGTTGAGAACATTAGTATATTAGTATTTTACAATTACCATTATATATAATCTTACAATAGGATAGGAAAAATTGAGACCGTGCTAAAGTTTCATACTTACACTATATATCTAATAACTTTTTTTTACATACAAAATTAAGGAATTTAACTGCTGAATGATTTGATATTATATTTTTAATTTTGTATATAAAATTTAAAATAAATTAAATATTTGCTGATATGCTATTTAACTAACGTACAACAGATCATATTTATTAATATTTTAAATAATATATTATTTATTGAAATAAAATAGTACAGTATGATGGAGTAGCAATTAATTGTTATTTAAATGAAAATTTATAAATCTAATATATTTTATTGTAGTTTTCAATTCAATAGTTGGATTTATTAATTTCGTATTATATAAAAAAATATTACACAGTGAGTACAAAATTTGATATCCCGTGTAAAATCTTCATGTCCGTATTAATAACCTCTAAATTAAGGGCATCAACTTTAATAAAAACATTTAGATACTTTAAACTAATTCACACATTTAAGAAAGTTAATTAATTTAATTAATAATATTAAATTTATGAATAATATATATTTTACAAAATTATACTTAAAATTATTAGAACTCATCATATTTATCTTTCCATTTAATTAGTTTCTATCTAATGAATTAATGTATGGTAGTCTTTTTCTCCAATCTTTATAAGAGAAATAATTATAAAGTAATTAAGAGTATTTTGATCTAAAAATAATTAATGCAAATGACAACTTGAAAAAAAATATTATGAAAAAAGATAAATCAAATTAAAAAAAACTTTATATTTAAGAACGAATATAGTATTATGAAGAGAAAAATCCAAATCATTTACATATTTATTTTGATTGTTATAATTTATTCACAAATATAGTTGAGTCAATTTTTATTCATATACATATATATATATATATATATATATATATATATATATATATATTTCTTAATATAAAATAAAGATACTTAATTAGCAATAATAGTTATTTAGTCCTATAATTAAATTTATGTAAAAAGTTCATGTCCTCACATAGATATTTAAATTGATGCACATATTTTTCATTAACGGAAAACAAAAGGTGATATACATGGAAGCATGTGAATCTGGGAGCATGTTTGAAGGTATTCTTCCGAATAACATAGACGTATATGCGACCACCGCTGCCAACACAGATGAGGATAGTTATGGTTTTTATTGTCCTGATCTCTACCCTACTCCACCGCCTGAGTACACTACTTGTTTGGGAGATGAGTACAGCATTTCATGGTTAGAAGACAGGTATGCATTTGTTCAAATAATCATCATTTTTTACATGTGAGAATTCAATATTAAAAGGTTTATATCAGTCACATATCCTTGTTAATCAACTTAGTTAAAATAAAAATCCTTAGTATTAATACAATAGTCTAATGATTATGTTGAATGTAAAACACTTGGACACAATTAATTCACAGTTTATTTTTTCTTGGTATAATTATATTTTTTTGACTTTTTCGTCTCTTCAATTAATAAATGAAATATTTGTTCATTATTATTATTATGTATGAGTTCTTTATAATAAGTTAAGCTTATTATATAAGTTCTTCTATTTGATTATTTATTTTTATTGAAAAAAATTTAAGATATTAATTAAAATAATGTCAAATAAAATATATAAATAAAATATAATATAAACTTATTTTGTCATTTTGTAGGATTGAGTTTGAGAGCTCCAAACCTATAAAAATATTGTTTGTTTGATGATTCTCATATAAAAATAATAGAAGAGATGCATAAGTCGATTCTTATTCATTATTCATATATTAACTGCCTTAATTGTTTTGAAATTGTTTATGGATCAGTGACAAAAATGATATGGTAAATGAAACTCTGCAACAACAGTATGAAACAGTAAGCCATCAAATTCGAACACTTATACATGTATATTGTACTGTACACATTTAAAATGTTGATCTAATGCAAAATATTGTTGTGAGCTATGTATAGGTTCGTCGAAGAACGTTAGTTAGTCATATTAATGCCACTTCCCATGTGATGCAATATGGAGATAAAGAGTTGAACAATGATTCTCTAGCTATCTACATTGGTGCACTAGCCCCCAGTCTAAGTCTTAATGAAAATGCACATTCCTTTGAACAATCTACTACTCAAACTAAACTTATTAGCCAACGAGATACCCGTTTACTCCATCTCAGGCTCGAGGTAATTCTTGGTTGGATATTTATGTTTTTGTGAAGTACCCATTTATTGGTTCATGTTAATTATAGAGAGAAATGGAAAGATTTTCTTCTTTTTCTCTCCCTGCTTTATGTCATTGAATTTGACCATAAGAATTTTAAAAATTAGGAGAGAAGTATTAATTGTTTGTTTATTAATTGTTTCAGTTGCAAAAGGCTCAAGATGGTTCTGAGAAGTTGAAAGCTCAGAAAGAGTTAGCTGATGAAATTGCACATAGGGAACATGTAGATAATGTTGTCCATCTCATAGGGGATCTCTTGTTTGGAGAAGAGAATAGCTCTGCTATGATGTTCCATGTTCGTCCAGCTGGCAAGCCTCTTGTTGATGATTGGGATTGTTTTAAGACCCTTGTAAGTGCATAATATGAGATTGTTGATTAATTATTTCCACTTTTTTGTTTATGGAAAGAAATCATTCTTTGATCATAACATTTTAGAGAATGAACTAAATTTTTAGTGTCTAAATTTTTTTACAATTTGATTTAGTTCATAAATTTTTGTTTGATTGATGAATGTTCCTCAACTTTTAGAAATTTTAATTTTTAATTCCTGAATTCATTATTTATATTTATTTAATGAGATTTCAAAAACAAAAAATTAATATTTTAAAAAGTTTTGGAACTAAAAATCTTAATAGAAAAAAATTGAAAAATATTGACTGGTCAAACAAAAATTTAGAAAACTAAAAATCTTAATAGAAAAAAATTGAAAAAAACCATTATCAATCAAATAAATTTTTAAGGACTAAAAATCAAATTTCAAAAAATTTAGAAACTAAAAGTTTAGTTAAGTGAATTTTAGGAACTTCATACAAAGTGTTTGTATACTATGGTATATATGGATGGTAGATGATATACATTTGCAATAAATTTTACGCAGGTAAAAACATATGAGAGCCAGTGCGGTACCTTATCAAGCTATGGAAGAAAATACACAAGAGCCTTTGCTAACATGTGCAATGCTGGCATTTATGAGGAGCAACTGAAAACAACGACATCGCAAGCTTGTCCCCAGAAAAATCATGCTTCTTAAATTAATCCTCTAAGTTGATAATGTGATAACCAATACATTGAGTAATAAATTTTGTTTCCGTTCTACAAAATGGATTATACTTGTTTGTATTAGTTTATCATACATTGAATGCATATATATTGATACATGATAACAATATATACTAAGAGTTAATTTTTATGCTCAGTAAAAAGTTTTATATCGATAACTAATGAGATCAAGTGATAGTGACTTGTATTTCTTAATTAAGTGGTTCAAGGGTTGAATTCTGATTGATCTCTAGATATAAAATAAACTGTGTTAGAAGAAAAATACTCACATTGGGTATGCTCACAATCCTTAATGAAGATTAATCACTATTTTTAATAGAAATTATTTTATATCAATATCATGGTCAGAAAGAAAAAAACTAACTAACAAGATCATATGAGATATCAAGACATTCATAATCAAATTATAGTAGAATCAATCCATAATATTAGTATATATAATTTTAGAAGTTTTATTTTGAGAATCAATTTGTATATGTTTATTTTTGGAATCAATCTATATAGCCAAAACTTAGGGGGTGTTTGGTTTGGTTGTTTTCTATTTTCATTTTCACTGAAAACAGAAAACGATGATGAAAATGTGTTTGGTTTGATTTCTGAAAACATTTTCAGTGAAAATGAAAACAGGAAACAACTAGAAAATGAAAACAATAAATTTTCGTTTTCAGTTGACTACAGAAACCTCATTTTGGTTAAAATGAAATTGTGGTGACAATGAATGTAGTTTTAAGCAAATCTAAAAATACAAAAAGACAATAAATCAATATATCATAAATTTTCAGTATTTTTATTTCATGAAAACAGAAAATAAGAAATCAAACCAAACATGTTTTCAGAATTCAAATTTTTTGAAAATGAAAACAGTTTTCAGAAAATGAAAACAGGAAATGAAAACAGAAAATGAAAATGCAAACCAAACACACCCTTAGAGATTTTGCCTTGTTGTAACTTTCGTGTATATATTTGTACATATGCAAAGCATGAATAAAAGAACATAAATTATTCTGTCAAAGAATCTTTTATGGTATTAGAGCCTATAGGCTTTGTTTGAAATTGTGAGGATATGGTTGGTCTTGAAGAGGAGACTCATAAGGTGAAGAAGACTCCATCACTTTATGATTTGAATTCTAATGAAATCCTTGAAGTTTGATTACTTGAGCGAACTACATGATATTAAAAATTGTTGTGTTAAACTTCCTAACGGACAACATACATATGTGATCAAAGAAGGAAGTGTAGTGTTAGATGGAGGCTTAAACATATTAATGTTCTTTATGTGCCAAAATTAAACTACAATTTGATATTTATTTCACAAATGATGGGTGAATTAAAATGTGTTATTCAACTCATTGATAAGTTATGCGTTATGCAGGACTGTGCTTCGAGGATGTTGATGATAGATTGAATTGTATGCCAAAAATTAAATGGTCCAACGACTATATAAGATGAAATTAAATATGTGTTTTATAATTATAGTTTTATTTTATTTATTTTAGAATAATATGATGTTGACACTTGAATAGTTATTATCCTGATATTTTTAGGACTATATAAATATACCTCTCTTCACCTATTGATACGAAGGAATGAAATCAGAATTTTATCTCTTTTATCTTTTGTTACTTTTGTTTACTTTTTCTTTGTTTCTTAGAGAGTTCTTCCTGCTCTTGAATTATGGAAGATTATCATCTTGATGCCTATCAAGCGGTGCTTTCATCGGCTCACTCCCCTCTTATATTCACCGTATTTGACCATTTTTACTGCCCTTCCATTTCATCAACCACCACCCATAACACCCATTATAATTATCCAACAAATTCCACAAACATATCTGGATATGCCTAGCTTGTCCACGAAAATGTGATCTACCATTTTGACCTTCTGCCACCACCTCCGCAACCACAACATTCGTCGTTGTCGTTGTCCCTGCCACCATAATCGTCGTCATACATAACAAGTTCTCACCATCAACAACCCCCTTGGTGGTATTCCTCTCCCCAAAACCCTTCCTAATTGTTTAAGTGGTAACAACAATCACATCACCCGTCGCCGCAACAACCACTCTCGCCGCCACAATGGCCTTCAACATCAGTTCTTTCCCCTACTCCACCTAACCTTTAACAATTGCTTTTGCATCCACATGCTACCACACAACCCCAATCCCATTACTATCATTCATCGTACTGTCAACATTTGCCTTTAAAATCATAATCGTCACTGATGTTACCGTCCATTCAATTGCAACAACCCTTACCATCATCCAGCCTACAACCACATTAGCTGCCATCCTCTAATTACATCGCAACTACTTGGTTCTCCCACACTATCACCAATGGAAGTGTTTCAAGGTCGTCACACATGGCTTTTGCAAAGATGGAGATGAATCCCTTGGTTCTCTCTCCATATCACTCTACTTATTTCTCGTTCACAACGACCTTGTTTCATTATTGTGCTTCTATTGCATTTAGTCATACTTTGCCTCCAAACATCTCACCATCACTTGATTCCCACCCAATTTTCCATACTTCATCTAGACCATTTGTTACCATTAATCTAGGAAACCCTCAATCTCATTCATTAACACAACTAACATTAGATCACATCACTGAGAATCTCAACCGTCCATGTGTCCAACCTTTCTTCTTTGCACAATCTCTGATTTTCCCCAGCAAAAATCCTAATACTATGCAATTACTACCCATTTCAACTCCCCATAAAACACCTCGCTCTCATTCTCCCTTGCTTAGTTGCATCACCAACCCTTAAATCATAAACGGTCCAACTTATACCAACCACGCCACTTTTGGCTTCCAAAAGTTCACCACAACAAGACAAAAACATTATGCGTCCCCTCCTTATTGCACCATGCCTCCACCTTTTCCCTCAATTCTCACTCACCTTCTGTCACTTCACATGGACACACTTTATCTAAGCCATCCAACATTTTCTTATTTTATCCAAACTTTACTCATGCCCCTACACGTCTTCTTAATTTCCCTTTATTTCAATTTCCTCAAATCATTAAACTTTTCACAACATCATTGCATTACACTAGCCCATTGTGTGAAGTCTTCAACATGCATCACAAGTTTGTATTTGAAGGGGATAGTAATGATAGGATGAGCTCTAGGCCCAAAATTAAGTGGACCAATAACTATATAGGATGGAGTTAAACATGTATTTTATAATTTTAGTTTATTTTATAATAATATAATGTTGACACTTGAATAATTATTATCCATCGATTGACAATCTTATAACTATATAAATGTACCCTTTTTCACCTATTATTATGAAGAATGAAAACAAAATTTTATGACTAAAAATAACATATTTAACTCCATTCTATATAATCCTTGGATCATTTAATTTTGATCCTAGAGCCCATCCTATCAGCTGATTGGAGCGGGTGAACGGAGAAATGTGTTCTATTTCTTCAGAGGAGATATAAAAGTTAAAGCCTACAAAATTAATGGAATGCTTTCCATGGACCTATGGCACAAATGATTGAGACATCCTTCCTTGAAGATTATTAAGTTGGTTTCTGAAGTTAGAAGACACAAAGATAGTGATGAAGTGAGTAAAGCTTGTCAGGTTTGTTAATTGGACCGAGAATGTAGAATGAAGGAGTTGAATAGATTCCACAACTTTTAAATAAATAAATGAAGAAAGATTGCAAGAATACGAGTAATGAGAAATGAGGTAGCAAGATTGATCACATTATTATTGTGAGAGTTAAAAGGTTTGAATAGGCAAGGTTGAGCTTGGTTTCCCTTTATTTCAATATAATAAACACAATTAATCTAATTATTCATGCAATTTATCCCCAATTCACGAATATATTCTAATCTTAATGTCTTAGGTGAAAAAGCCTAAATTATTTAGATTGATTCTCAATGTCTTGGCAAATTAATCTAAATGATTATAATTATCGATTAAGAATTAGTTATAGCCTATTTGGTATTGACCTATGTCTAGCGACAATCTCAATTAGGTACTCTTCTCAATTTCAAGAACCAAAAAAGTGTATGTCAACTAAACTATCAATTCTTATGATCAAGCAATGGGTGATCATTCTAGAACAAACATTAAGAATAGAAGAAGAGTAATAAAAGCATAAACAATTGTATTAAAAGGGGAGTTACATGAGATTAGGTTCTGTCGTTTTCAACCTCAACAAATGAGGAGATTGATTGCTCATAATTTGAGTACAATAGCTCAGAGAAATCATACAAAATGAATTTAGTCTAACAACCTAGAAATAATACTCTTTCTCTCTTAAAGAATCGCAACTTCAATTTGTGCTAAGATGATTCTTCCTTCACAAACCAAGTTTTTATAAACTATTGTGGGCTTTGGGCCTAACACGACTCCCTCGCTTAAGCGTGGGTATAGCCTCCCTTAAGTGAGGCCTTCATGAATTTCCTAGCTTTAGTTTCGCTTGCTTAAGTGCCCTAAGGTAGGCTTAAGCGAAGGCCTTCAATGGTTTCAAGTGTGCTCTTTGCCTGAGCTCACTTAAGTGCATAACATGTCATGCTTAAGTGAGCCAAGCTTCATTAATCAACTTCTAAATCCTCTCACTTGAGTGAGGTATGTCAGTGGCTCCTCAAAATCCATTTGTCTTGGCTCGCTTAAGAGCACAAGAAGCCTCCTTTAAGCAAGCAAATCCCTACTTGTGATTTTTGACTCAATTCTTAGAAAACTCCATAAAACATTAAAAAATCCTAACAGTTTAAAAACCCAAAGTATCTACGTGTAATCCCTTATTTTATCCTAACTTTGAGTCAAAAGAAGGTTCAATGTATAAAAAAATGTTATATAATCGCCTCAAATCATGTGTAGAATTAAGGCATATTTGGTGATTATTATATATCCTTTGTTATGCACTTTCAAATCGTGGTAATCAATTACAATAAAGAGGTAATAAATTATGTTTTATCACAAAGAACAATCTTCCAATTGCAATAAGATATAATCGATTACAAGTAATAGGTAACCGATTACCCCGCTTGCAATTTGTCATATTTGCCTTCCATATGTTGCTGTAATCGATTACAATAAAATTGTAATCGGTTAATTTACACATAGAAAGCAAATCAAATTTTTAAGAACACTTGTAGTTAATTACAAACCTATGATAATCGATTATATGGATCATAGTGACTTCTTTCTCTTGAAAACAAGTTTGGTAATCAATTGACAATATCTTGTAATTGATCATCTTGATAGGAACAACCTTGTTTCAACTGAATTTAAGTCTAGCCAAGGTTTAAACATGTGGTAATTGATTACAAAAATTATCTAATCAATTACCCTATGTTAAACACCTATGTTCATAAAAACTTAGTGATTTTAGCATTCAGAATCACTTATGCATCAGTCTAAACTTGATACAAAATAAAGTAAATTATGAGAACACATGCTTAGATCTAAAAACAATCAATATAAAATGTCACATATATGAAAACATGTTTGATATTGTAAAATTACATAAATGAAACTCCTAAGACTAAATTTTCAATCTACAATCTCCCTCTTTTTGGTTTTTGAGAATGCCAAATCAAAATGATGTGTATTGATGTTTTCCTTTAATTGTACCTGTTTCTAAACCACAACATAAACCTTTTAGTAACACAATCCTTAGGTACAAACAATTAACACATATACTTAATCATGCTTTTCTCCCCCTTTTGGCATTTGAAGGCCAGAAAGACATAAAATAACAAGTAGAATCCAAATCCAATCAACTAATCAAACATATGTTACGCAAACAAATCATGTAAGCAAAAAGATAGTTTATTGATAGATGATTAACAAAGAGACATAGTCCATTACTCTGCAGAAAAGGAAATGCAAAAAAAAGACATTAACAAGCAGAGACATAAAGCTAGAGGCATGCTAATCCTAGAGTCTAGTGTTAGGTCCTAGGAAGGGGTACTAAGGGGATGGTATGTCATCTGAAATAGCAACTGAAACTGAAAAAGAAATATGCTAGATATATGAAAAAAAATATTTAAACCAAAATCAAAATTAATCGTTAGGTGGTGTTTGGTTGGTGTATTTTTTTTTTTTCATTTTCAAGAACTTAAAACATGTTTGGTTTGGTTTTAGGAAATGTTTTTTAAGAAAATGTTTCCTATTTGAGCCCATTTTTTGAAAATGGTGTGGAGTTGTTTTCAGTGTTTTCTTTGGTACGTTTTGAAAATGAAAACATTGAAAATTTAGTGGCATATCCATAATTGACATGAAAAATATTCGTAACCGTATCGACGACATCTCTCACTCTCTTTCGTTTCCTCTTTCTCTAGAGCACTACAACTTCTGTTTTCCGTTCTTCTGTGTTCTATGAGAGCAACAAATCATCAATCTCTCTTCCTCAACATTGAAGCTTGTTATGCTCACACAAGAGTCACTCTCGGTTTCCTTCAACATCGTTTCGCTGAGTAGCAACATCGTTTCTAAACTGAAGTCCTTTCTTCTCCTGTGTTGTAATCCCATTCTCTTCACTCATGTATGTTGAGATTTTTTGTTTTTATTTTTTTATCTCTTTGTTTAATTTCAGAAATCCAATAAGGTTCATTTGATTTTCGATTTCGAGCATTCGCATGAACTTGAGTAGGTGTCGCTTCTCTTCTCTCTTTTGTTCTGTACGTTTTTTTACCTTATTTTGTGATGTTTTATTTGTCATGTTAAAGTGTATAGGCTATATCTTATTAGTTTGAAATGTGAGGTCTACCATTACAAGTTTTTACAAAATTGATAAATAATTAAAAAAGAAATAGGACATGTGTAGAGAATGGGGCTTTTTGGTTCATCTGACACTATAATAATCTGGTATTAGAAATCTGACCCTACAGGGACATCACATGTATCTTGATGAAGTTTTGTTTCTGTCATGTTGTTATAGAACTTGGTTTATGACGACTGTGATTGGAAGAACCCATGTAAATTCTTTTTGTGATGCATGACTTTGATTCAAGCAACAATTTTAAACCCATGTTAGTTGTGTGCATGCCATGAAGCCCTTGAACTATTGCTCTATATTTTATATCTTATAGTAAGAGCATTGATACGTCAGCTTCATGATTTATCAAAGTATAATAATTTTATTTTATTTTTACTTGTGTGGGAGAATTATTGTAGGTCTTAATACATTGCTAAGAGTGAAATGTATTTTTAGACTGTTATGTGGATTGTAATAAACTTTTGGTATCCAGATGGAAGATAGATCATACACTTTATCGTTTTATAATCATGCAATATGGTTTTATATTTTTTTCATTAACATTTTAATTATGTTTATTATTTACAAAAAAAATATTATAGAATAAATAATTATATTTTTTGTTTTAATTATGATATATAATAAAATGTTTAATAGTTTTTTTAAAATATATTATTATTATGTTAAATTAAATGCACAATTTTTTTTTATCAATTTCTTATGAAAATTGATTAAACCAAATACATTTTATGTTTTTATTTTCAGAATATAAAAAAAAAAGTCAAAATAAACATATTTTTTAAATCTTGAAAATATAAAAATAAAAACAGAAAACATATGGCCTAATTTGTTCTCTGGACGCGAACAGGATCATTAAACCGAACAAATTAATAAAATATTTGACGGATTTTGAAATTGATTCTGGTAGCCAACAAGATCCAAAATTCCATTCAAGTTGCTTCCCAGTAAAGAGGCCCCCTTGTCTGTGATGGGCCCCTTCTATGACTGACCATAATAAAGCTTCGAATTATTATTATTATTATTATTATTACACATACATATAAATTCGAATAGTTCTACTGATAAAAAATCGAATAGTTTTTTTAAGGGAAAAATTGAATAGTTCTGAATCATGATTAGGACTAATTTTCATTTGACGGTTATGCAATTTTCATTTAAAAAAATGTTTTCTAGATTTGAACTAACATTCACGTCTCAAATTAAACATGCAGATTACTTTACCATCTCAACCCATCATCTGTAAATACTTTTCCCCAATTCTTTTTATACTCTATTTCATAAAATTAATCGTATACGCTTGATTGAACTATAGCCTTTTGGATCCCACAAACTGAACTTTAAAACACATAATCTGCCATCTTTTCTGAAAAAATTGTCCCAACCTTATCAAAGCTTCGCACTTTACCTTTATCATTGTTAATCTACTTTTTGTCGGCTGGCACGCGTGGGTTTATATATTTGAACATAGTACATAAACCATCATAATAAGAAAATGTTAAAATAATAAAAGGAATATTCAACACTTAAAAGACATATAAGTAATCATACTAAGCAGAATGACTTGGCATTTCATCAACTCAACATTTTTAATTGAGCGAAGGCTCCAAACAACAGATAGGGACATAATTAAGATCCTAATCTATTGCAAAAAGAAAAAAGGTTCATCACTACATTAAATTTCTCAAACTTTCATTGTGGTTAATTAATACTAATTAAAATTAATTAACGAGTTCGGTTAATTAGTCATACACTGATGGTACGACTAGGATTGTTAATGGGTTGGTTTCTTAAGCCAAGCAGTTTCTTCTCCTTTATAGCTGGATCCTCAAACAGAAGAACCTTGTCCTTGTCTCTAACCCCAACCATATGTAGATATTCATCATCCTCTCTCTCTTTACCCTTGAAGAGAAGCCTTTGCTCTCGGGGCTCAAAACTTGTTGCCAGTGACAGAATCATTTTCAATTCTCCTGCAAATAATTAGTTGTTCACAACTTTTGTCTTGCATATACCCCACATGAGGTTTATCTCTATTAATTGAAAAAATAAAAAATTTGGGTGATAAATAAGCATTGAGCAGCTTAGAAAGAAAATAAACATTTTATTTTTATTTTATTTCAATTTTCACCTAACTTAAACCCTAAAGTTAACACTTAAGGTGAGAACTACCCCAGTTATATACTACTTTTGTCTTAAATATAAAAAAAATTATTTTATCTTTATCTTAAATATAAGAAAGTTTTAATTATTTTTGTTTTGTTTAATGTGATTATTTTTAAAATATTCTTCATTCAATAGAAAATTTATGCTTGATATCAAATTCCAATGCAAGGTAGTTTAGAAAAAAAAGATTTAATTGAGATTCACACAATTTAATAAACTTAACTAATTTTTCTAATGAGTGTAAATTTTTTTTTCTTATAAATGATACAGGAGAACATATCATATTTATTAGTCAGATTTCTAACACACCTCATGTTGATGACCGAAATTTGCAAGTGATCTAATAACACTTTCGTAAACCTAACAATAATTACTAAAATATGTTATGATATTATGTTAGAATTTAAGTTTATGTGATCACATACATGCTATTTTGGCGAAATTAGAGAGTGATTATGAGAGAAATTAAAGGGGTGTGACTTACCAAAAGTTGATGTGGCCTCGATAGAAATTTCATGCGATTGTGAAACAGTTGACACTATAATTGTGATCATTCCCTCCCCAGCGCTTTGGTTGCTCTCCCTTTTCTGAACAAGCATGCCACCAGGCCTAAGTTCCCATTGGATTTCACCAATGCTTCTGCAATCCTTTTCAGTGGGTGTTGTTGCTTTGTGCCCACCATTTCCAAGCTTGGAGCTGCTTCGGCTAAACCTCATTGACCTCAACTTAATCATCTTAATTGCTTTCTGAATCTCCTTTTCTTGGAAGAACTGAAAGTGTAGTAAGAGGAGTTGAAGTAGTTGGGGCAGATATATAATACTAGAAAGCGTGCATAAGGACGAAGAAAACCACGAATAAAATATTAAGTTATGCCCTTGTGTTGCTAAAAAGCAAGACTTAAGAGAACGGGAAAAGCCAATGAGTTCGGAACACATGGAAGACAAGTGAGGCATTGTTTTTTCTGCTGATTTTGTGAATGACTATGGCACATGGGTGGTGGGTACCTGAGAACACGCTTGCTTGATTAGTGGACCAAACTCAACATTTTTTTTCCTATTAATTTCTTTTTCGATTGGTAAGTTGCTTATGTCGTTGTTCCTGTTGAAAGGAATTGAATGATTAAGATGAGTATTTTTTTTTTCTTTCTAATTTCAACTTTAAACTACTTAATTAAAAGACATAAATCACTTTTATTTATATAAGTGTTATTAATTACAAACTCGTGAGATATCAATAAGTACTAGCTAGTCTACGTACTTTTCTATTGAAATGGAAATTTTTAGTTAAGGAAAATGATACTTCTAAGGACTGGGATTCCTCTAAAGTATTATCCACTTTGGATAGAAAAAGAAGAAATCTCAATCACCCGAATAATTATGAATTTATTAAAATTATTTCTTAACAATAATTGATTTTACTTATTTTTCTTATTAAAACAAATCACTAGCTAGTTTTAAAACAAGTAAATCTTATAAATGGTATTTGTTAAAAAATAATAATTAAAAATATTTTTTAATGCATTAAATGTTCTAATTTATAAAATTGTTTTTATTTTTAATTCATTAAAATATCCTTATGAGACTTGTTAATTCTTTATTAAATAAGAGTACACCGTCTTTATATTATTTTAATTTGTTATTTTATTTTTCTTTAAAGCATTTACATCTCGCTTTTAACTTAATTTGTTACTTTATTTCATTAATTAGTTTGTTCTACTGTCAGAGTCAGAGATATTTTTTCTCAATATGTGACCCTCAAAGTTATTAAACACCAATATTGCATCACTATTATAAACTCCGAGACTTTAGAGAATAAAATCAATATTTATGGTACGTTAAATTACATGTTTTTTTAAAGAAAAAAATCACAAAGTTAATAGTAAAAAAATTTATAAAATTTATTTCATTTTATAAAATGTTAAAGTGAATAATAAGACTTATCAGAAAATAGTTATCTTAAGAATGAAAGTTACTAAGAGAGGAAAAATGCTCTTAATAATTTAATTCATATTTGTTTTCCTCTGCAAAATCGGTCATTTATATTAAAATGAATCAAAATACAGAGAAGGGTAATTTGAATACTTTAAAAAGGAAAGTGCAATTTTCCACGAAAAATTGGCATTACTAAAAAAGAATAGACCATACCTGGTCCAATTTATATATAAAACAGGAAAACCATGCTTTATTGACTGTGTCGATAAATGAACCAATGATTGAATTAAAATAAATTATGCCAAAATATAGTTTTTTTTTGTGTTGCGTTATTCTAAAGGAACATGTAAACTTGTCCTTTATGAATGATTTGTATGACAAAATATACTACAAGCTAACTACCAATCTCTTCACCCAAAAAAAAAAAAAAACTAACTAGCAATCTGCAAAGTTGATTATAAACTCCGCTGCGCTTGTATATTTTTGTGTTGAGGGAGAATCCTGTTCTTAACACATTTTCCAATCCTGCTTGCATTATGCCAACTATTATATTTTCACAATTACACATAATTTTTAGCCAACATTTTTTTTCTCACACTTATTAAAAATGTTATTAAAGATTCCATGTGTTGTGTTGTAGTATTCTCTCTAAACATAAAAACATGAAGGAGACCAAAATTGAAAGAGATACGTCATCCTTGCGATATTAATAACTAGCCCTACGTATACATACTTTTTTTTATTCGTAACCAGCCCTACATTCTGAATAATTGTCTGCAAATCTATGTACTCTAAATACATAAATAGTCAAATACCACAAAATATGTGAGATTTAATTTTAATTTATTCCGGAACATACGAATGGTTTTTTTTTAATGCTAACAATATGGATTGAACCAAGGCTCTCCTCATTTAAAGGTTTTGGTAAACAACCAATTTCAGCAAACATATATGGTTGAATGCATCTCCAAGTATTATGCCTCAAATTAGGCTAAATTCTGTTTCAAACAACACTTACTGTATGTTTGAATGGAGTATTTTAAAATTTCAAGGAGTTTAAGATTCACAAAAATTAAAATGCATCAATTAAAATTGTTGGATTTTTAAAACTAATTGTTTGGATAAACAATTTTAAATTCCTTATATTTTTTAATTCTTATATTACCTTCATTCAATTCCGTTAACAGCAGCAATTACCGTTCCACTAGCAGCATCAGCGAGATCGATCTGATCCCCTCCGACGCCATCTACGACCTCCGCTACATCGTCGAGTGCATGCTCCCCTTTGGCTACCTCCGCGAGTACATCCAGGTCTACGGTAGTGTGTGAAAATCCTCCGTAGACGTGAGCTTCCGCAAGCTCCACATTGAAAAGCTCAGCATCGAAGAAGTTCAGTGCCTCGAGTGGGAGTAGCTCGAGAACAAAATCAGACGCTAGATAAAAGCCGCCAAGGTCTGCGTCAGAACTCTCTTCGTGAGCGAGAAGAAGCTCTGTGAGAAAATCTTCGACAACGCGGAACTTTCATCGACGACACTTGCTTCATGGAGACGGTGAAAGGTCTCGCGATTCAACTCTTCAACTTCACCGAGGCGATTTGCATGATGCCTTGATGGATTTGATGCCGGATATCGACGTTGTGTTTGATTCAAAGTAGTCAGAGTCGAGTAGGGTCGCAAGGGAGTGCATGTGGGTGGAGAGGAATGAATGAAAGCAAGTGAGGTGTAGGTGGAGAGTGATGAAGGAGACCAGCATGTAGAGAGGAGTTGCTAAGAAATTAAAATTCTCTCATTTTTGCAAAGAATTTCAATTCTTTCGTTGTTTTCTGTTGAAAAAAATTCCTTATTAAAATGACCGAATTCAATTTCTCTTTAAATGATTTATCCAAACGTGTAATTTTATCTTGAAATATTTCAATTACATGATTAAAATGAATTATCCAGTTTAAAAGCTTGATTTAACTCAAATCATAACTATTGATGAAAATATAAATATAAGGTGAGTTAGATGGTTAATGAAAAAAAGAAATAAAAAAAATTATTGATTTGATATTTTATGTTAACAAAACCAACATTTGTTAATAAAAAAATTAATTATTTAGGAAAGCATAAAGTTGCTTTATTGTTACATTAAAACAAAGTAGTTCTGCATCTTCAAAATAAAAATAAAAACAAAAACATAGTATTGCTTTTGGTAAGTCTTGTGAGGAACAAAATTAAAGGAGGAGGAACAAAACTGAAAAGTTGGTTGATGATCAAGGGATTGAAGTCGAAGAGCAGCTGAGCAGGGAGACTTAAAGCGGATAGTTCTTAACTATTTTTTCCAGTTATATGCATCTCAGAATAGTGATTGTGATGTTATTAATTTTGTTCAACCTTGTGTGTCAAAGGAGGATAACAAAAGGCTGACAGCCCTTTTTACTGAAGCAGAATTTAAATGTGAACTTTTTCATATGCACCCAGAAAAATCTCCAAGCCCTGATGGGAGGAATGCGGCATTTTATCATAAATTCTGGGATCTATGTTGCAAGGATGTTTGCAAAGCTGCTTCCAAATGGCTTGAAGAAGATAAATATCCTAACATGGTTAATGATACAAATATAGTTCTTATTCCTAAGTGTGATCACCCAAATTCGATAAGGGACTTTCGCCCCATTCCCCTTTGAAACCTTAATATTAGTACCTTCTTTACAATCCCATTGGTTAATGATACACGTAAGTATGATGGTATTGAGTTATGCAACTCTTTTATGCTAATCATTATTATCAGTAGCTATTTTAGTCATTACATTTCAAGAACTCATACAAATTCTTGCCTATTTTTTAAATGAATCATTTTGTTTTACTGAAATCAAATACATGAATATGACTATAAAAATAATTTTTTACAATATTATTTACAGGATTGTTTCGAAGACATTAAGTAACAAGTTGAAGGTATTCATCGACAAATGTGTAGCAGAAGAACAATCAGCCTTCATTCAAGGTCCATCCATAATAGACAATGCACTTATGGCTACGGAGATTATCCACTACTTAAAATGGAAAAGGAAAGGTGGAAGAAGGATGTAGCGGTGAAGATAGATATAAGTATGGCCTATGACCGAGTTGACTGGAATTTTTATTTCTAAACTCTGATCAATATTTTGTTCACAAAATTTGATACATGATTAATAAAGACATCTAAAGACATCAAAACATGCACCTGAATAAAATATGTTACAAATATTGCATCGATGAATTATTAAAATAAAATAACATTTCAACAATATGAACTGTTTTTCTTTTTCTCTTATTTTCCCCTCTCAAAGTTACACTCCAGTGAAAGCAATAATAAATAGTTAGGGGTAATAAGGTTGTCTATAATTTTTGTCAAATGTGATTAATGTATTTCCACGTTCATGAATTTGATTCTCAAACTTTTAAAAACATGTGAATTTAGTCTTTTTTTTCTCTAAGAATTTATCTTGTTTTCTGAAATTTGAAATGCCCATATTTTTTATAAAGTTTGACTGCTAAATTTAGCAGTATGAAAGTATAAGGACATCGATCACGATTGACTGAAAATAGAGCGAATAAAAACACAATGTTTTCAATTTGTTGATTAAGTTCGATGAACAAATAATTTGGAAACTTCTAACAATTAGAATACTGTTAATATGAGCTTTCTGTTCAAAATACCTATTACCATTTTTTCATATGTGAAGCAATTCGTGATATATACAACTAGGGCAGAAGATAAACCATGGATTTGAAAAATAGAAGCTACAACATATCTTCTTTTGCCTTTGAGCCATCAGCAACACTTTGCCAGCTGATTCACTATAACCATACATATATATATATATAGTCTGTGAATCTGTTCAGGAACCTCATGTAAGCAATTCTCCAAGGAAGCCAAAGTAGTATTGGCCCCAATAAGCCCCAAAATTCAGTGAAGAATCCTAGCCCTAAGCTCATGTATAATCCCTTAGAAAACAGAATCATCACCATGGACTGCAGGTTCTTGAGGCTTCACTGTTGTCGGATCTCCATCTGCAGGACAACTTTTGTTAAGTTGCTCACCACAAAGATCAACATTTCCTTCTAAACTAAAGGCATCAAAGGTAGAAAGAGAGTTTTGTGACAAGTCTAGTTTGCCTAGACCATCAATTTGAGTAAGAGAAGAAGGAATTCTCCCAGTGAAATGATTTCTTGATAAGTCAAGGGAATCCAGTGAACTTAAATTCCCAATCTCATATGGAATTTCTCCACTCAGATTGTTTCTTGATAAATTCAAAGAAACTAATCCAACCAAATATCCAATCTCCTTTGGTATTTCCCCAATTAAATTATTACACGAGAGATCAATGCTCTTAAGTAACAATTCTGGATTTTTGAATCCCCGTTCCACACCTTTCCATAACCATGTTATGTCAAGCATATAATCACCCAAACTGAAAGTACCATAAACTTCAAAGTAAGTGTTATTGAACCGATAGACATGATACACTGTCACTTCTGAATTTTGATGCCCTAAACCGTAAATCCAAAGTGGCCTTCCCTCACATAAAAATGAAAACAAATCTGAAAATTTATTGTTGGAGAGCTTCAGCTCCGAAGCTTTTTGCAAAAAAGACTGAACTTTTGCTTCAAATTGATTTGAATTCAGAATTATAGACGGTCTGTTACGAAGCTTAAATGATTTATTAGGAATTGCTCCAAAGAGATTATTGTGAGACATATTTAACGTTGTCGTATTTTGCAAGATTTTCCAAAAGCCTTCTGGTACGGAATCATTAACCCCATTATCAGAAATATCAAGAACTTTGAGTCTGGAGCCAACTAGGAAAAGTGGGGCCCAACTTGCAAGATCTTAGTCCCAAGGATTGTAATTGGAAAGGAGGAACCCAACTAGGGTCAAATTTTAGAGACAATGAGTTCTTTGATAAGGATAAGGATTCTAATTTGGAAAAAGTAGAAAGATGTGATTCAGTGACCTCACCCTCCAAAAAATTTCCTGTCAAAGCAAGGTTCTCCAACTCAGAAAACAACCCAATGCTCTTAGGTAGCATGCCAGTAATCCGGTTATAAGGTAAATACGAAATCTTAAATATGTGTCTGTTGCACCATGAAGAATTTTCAATGAAGCTAGAAAGTTCCCCATTCAGCTTGTTATGTGAGAGGAATAGCCTCTGCAATGTGCACATGTTCCCAAAGAGAGATGGAATCTCTCACCTTTCAGATTGTTATTGCAGAGATAAAGATCTTCAAGAGAGTTCATTGCTTTCTCAAATCCATCTGGAATGGGACCTTCTAACAAGTTACCATCAAGGGAAAGGCTATGAAGATTGGCGGCGAAGTTGGAAATCCAGTTAAATATAGCCACTGATTTCAACAAATTTGAGCAGAGATCAAGGGAGAAAAGAGAAAATGAAGAATTGATAATGAAAGTAAATGACATAGGAAACGTGCATCCATTAGACTACAATTTTCTAGATAAAGATTTTGAAGTTTTGAGCTGAAGTTGAAACTACCTTGAAATACTAATGATGTCATATTATTATAAGAAAGGTCAAGGATCACAAGAGAAGGAAAACTTGAACCGAGAGATGACAAGACTATGTTAATGTGGGAAAGATAAAGCTCTTGGAGATTAAGGATAAAGTTTAACAACAATTGAAAGGTTGAGGATGTCAACTTATTAGAAGAAAGATCAAGAATGATAAGGGAAGTGGAAAACTTGGAATGGTAATAAAACAAAGATGGGATATCATTGTCTGACACAGAACAATCAACTAGGCTCAACTCTCTTAAGTTTGGAATAAGCTTACGAATCATTTGAAGTGATGAGAGGAGCCAAGATTATGGAATGAACTAAACTCAATATTTGTTAAGAAATTGAGATTAGACAACCATTCTGCATCCGTAGATTTGACATCAAAATTCCCACCAAGTCTCAGAGTGTGCAACATAGGAAGATTCCCAACGTGAAAAGGTATTGCTCCAAAAAGTGAATTTCCCCCAAGATCAAGATGCATCAACTGTGAGAGATTTCCAAGTTGATAAGGGATTTCTCCACGAAATTCATTGCTACCAAGACCAAGATAGTGTAAATGTGTAAGCTTTCCGAGTTCACAAGGAATGCTCCCACCAAAATAAGAAAATGAGAGATTGAGATATCTTAAGTGGGTGAACGAGCCAATGACTTTTGGAATGTGACTGAAGAACAAATCATTATAGCTTAGATCCAAATGTTTAACATTTTGCAAGTCAATCAAAGAAGTGATATTGATTGCACCTCTCAAATATTGTGTATACTGACCACGAAGACGAAGCTTTTGTACAAGAGCTGTTTCATTGTTGCATCTATTCCTTTCCATTTGCAGCAATCTCTATTAGTTTCATCGCCACTCCATGTAGACAGCATGCCATAGACATCTATGAGGCCTTCTTTGAAGTTGAGGAGTGCTATTCTCTCCCTCTCTATGCACTTTATTTCTGCACCATTGAGAATCCATGAATGGATCCTGCTGCATACCATAAAAGCAGCACAATTGCATAAAACTTTTTTGGACACCAACTGATCATTATATTTTTGCTGATATAAAAAAAGTCAGACGAGGATCAGGAATTGTGATTAATTTTTCTTGGTTTTGAAGCATGGAAGTTCGACACGATAGCAGGATTTATATAGCTGATAGTATGACTAGAAGACCAGAAAACAGGGAAGTTTCAAAACTAGAATTTTAAGTTTCCAAAATTTTAAAAGCAAGTTTCTAATTTTAGTTTAAATTTTTTTTAAAACCCGATGTTAAAATTTAGTTATAGCCTTTTCCCCCTCAATTTTTTAGTTTCAAAATTAATTCGTTTTGAAAGTTTATTAAATCCCATTAAATTAGCTTAACAACGATGATGACAATAATAACAATATTGGTAGTGATGATAGCAATAGTGGTATCTATGGTGACGGTGGCGATACTAGTGTCGATGGTGGTGGTTCTAGTAGTGGTGGTTGATGGTGTTGATGTCGGCCGGTACCGATGACCATGGCGGTGACACTAGCGTCTAGCGGTAGCGATGCTAGTAGTTATGGTGCTAATGATGAAGGTTGTAGAAGTGGTGGTGACAATGAAACAATGTTAGTGCCAATAATTATGGTGGTTGTAGTGAGAGTGTACTTTTTTTACCAGCAAATCGTTGGTTTAAGTGGTATTAGATTCGATTTTTTTACTAAGAATCTTAGATTTGAGCTTTGTGGATGAAAAAAAAATATGATTGAAAAGAAAAAATTCACTAAAGATTCTCGAATGGAGATTAGTTATCAGTAAAATCGGTGAAAACTTTGTATCAATAACATGGTTAAAAAAATGTTTTTTTAGAACTAAAAATTTAATTCAATAATGACCGGTTGGAGACTGGTATGCTCTGAAGTGATACTACAAACTGAGAGCTCATTACTCTAGTCTTGAACCTAATGAAAAGTTGCCGCCATATGGAGGGCAACATGAAGTGGGGTGTCACTATGAGGACTCTGAATCATACCTATTCACCATTGAAACTCCTTTCAACAGAGTCTTCCCTTGGAAGAGAGATTTTGTTGCTGAGTTTGATTGCAACTTCTCTTTCATGGTTCAACTACCTCTTCATCTTCACTCGTCACGTGTAACCCATTATTGAAGAATTGGATTCTGATGCAGAAGCTGAAGCTGATCCAAATACTCTTGCAGTTGAAGTTTATAATCCCCCACCATCCAAGGAATATGTTTGTTGTATTGAAAAGACTCTTCTTAGAACAAGGGGAGCTCTTGTTACAGCATTTTAGGATCGTCATTATGCTAATTATGCTTTCAATAATTGACTCTGACCCCAGTTCTATCTTAAACTAGTGATCTAGTTTGGTTAAATCAGTTCGATCAAAATTAATTATTTTTTTAAATATAATTTAATGAAAATACAAAAAATATGGTACACTTAAAAAATTGAATCAAAGACTTAAAATTTATTTAGGAGATCAATTTACTATCAAATTATCATGATTAATTATTAAACTTACGACAAAATTAATATATATACTTATATTACTTATACCAATTTGTGCGGGTCAAATACTTTGACTATAATGACCGATCCAATTCTTTAAATTATTTATAAGTGAAAAAAAAATAACCTCCTATATTATATCAGATCATTTAATTTATATATTTGGTTTCACATTTCAAATATTATTTTTTAATTATATTTTTTGAAAAATTAATAATTATAACTTTCACATAAATATTAAGTAAACTTGACATCACATCTTAACACAGAACCTTAAGATTCAGATTTATGAATCATTTTTTATTTTGTTATAAGATTTTATCTCATACTTATACTTTAATAAAAAAAATATTAAAAATAATTAATCAAATTTCATGATAGATATTAATCATCATCAAACTCGATAAGTAGAATTGGTTCACTAACCCAATTAAAAACAGGCCCTATGATATTGCCCCGTTAAGAAAAATCAATGGGTGCCAAATAGTATTGTGTTTTTTAATGTTCACGTTTAATAAAATCCCACGCAATTACCCTTGTCAGACTGCAGTAAGATAAAAAATATAACTAGTTGGCACCCATTGATTTTTCGAAACGTAGCAAGTCTCTCCTTCTACTCCGGTTTGTCCCGTAGAATTGCGAAACGTAGCAAGTCTCTAAGTAACCTAACAGTGACATTCATCAGCTACAGATGTTGAAAGAAGGGAAAACTCAATAGTTTTTTTCCCCAACTTTGTACTTTAGCGTAACCATATCCAAGCCAGTTTGACTAGCTTGTTTTCTCCTTCAGAATCAAACAATGGTGGGACCTTAGGATGCCTTTGGTTTTGAAATTCCGGAATTTGGGTCCGTTAATTGGTACCAATTACTAGCACCTAAATCTACAGTAGATAATAGATAAGCCCTTCCATTGTGTCACATGGATAATGGATTGATGAAGACACACGTTGAAGGATATGATGAAGGTAGTTCAAGTTAGTTTTTAATGTGTGAAAATGAAAGTGGTATAAAATTTATCACTTAATTTTTATTATTTTAAAATTTTATTTTTTGAATTTTATCATCAATTTTTTTTTATTTTTCTGTATTTTATCATTGTAGATGAATTTTTTACTTTACTCAAATTAGATGATTTTATAAAACTATATATCAAATTAAGAGTTTTTAAAAATTATTTATGAAAAATAGATAATTTTGACTTTTAATATTAGTTGTAATTATAATCGATGTAAAAAGTCATTTTTCTATATCGATTATAAGTACATCTGATATATAAAAAATCTAGAAAATCCCTTCCATTGTTTTATTATCAATATGATGATAAAAATGCACAAAATACAAAAATTAAATAATAAAATTTGCAAATTCTTAAAAGTATAAAATTATAAAAATAGGATGATAAAATTTACGAAAATAAAACTTGAATAATAAAATTTATAAAATAATAAAAATTTGATGATACATAAGTCTTTTTTTTTCCTATGATACACATGATAGAATTTTTTTAATCATATTATATATTATATATAGGTGTGAATTATTCTCTAATTTTAATCTTCGTTAATAACTTACTTGATGACCTATCGCAATATAATCTCTCCCTCATCTATATTAATTATTTTTCGGTAAAACTCAAACCTAAACCTTTACTGTTTAAGATATTTAAATTCAGTTTGACTACCATAATATTAGTCACTGTAATGTAATAATGGTCTGATCTATCATTTAGGTACTACAATCAAGAAAAGGAAAGCTTTAGAAAACTTTTAAATCTTTCATTGCTATCCTTGTCATTAAATTCACCACTTTGCTTTTTGTGGTGTAGACCCTTAAATTGATTAAAAGATACTATTATAATCATCCCAAAATAAATTTTTACTAAACTTTTCAATCTAAGATTAATGATTATATTTTATCAACATTTCTAATAAATATTATTTTAATTTTTAAATCTAATATTAATATTATTATTTTTTATCTATTTATTAATTTTTCTTATTTTATGTAAAATCACACTTATTTTAGAATAAAAAATATTATTTTTATAATTATGGTATTTTCTTTATATATATATATATATATATATATATATATATATAAGTACGGTAAATATATTAATTTTAGTGATAATTAATTTAAAAAAAATTGTTGACCATCTTAAAATACTTACATATTAGGAAAAACATAAATGAAAAAATTAATCACAAAAATAAAAAATATTTTTTAATTTAAAGCAGAAAAATTAACACAAAATAAAAAAACAAATAAATTCATCAATATAATATTGGTTTAAATGAATTTTAATTTTTTTAAGTAAATATTTTGCACTTTTAATATGATTTAAAAAAAACAGATGATTTTAATCCTATAATCGTATGAGCCATATAAAAAATTGGGCATAGCACGTGTTTTCTACAGGTCTAGAAATTACGTACTGTTTTTAAATCTCAGCAGACAAGACTTTGTTTAACTACTTTTTCAACAGTTAACCTGATTCTTCTCCATGTTGCCTCCTGCAATAATACCATAAATAGACCCTCTTCGTGGTTTCTTAATTTCTTATTACTTCCATTTCCCAAACCCAAAAACACTTAATTTGTAATTTTCCTCTTCTCAATCTTCTCTTGGGTTTCTCTTGCCGTGAGATTGAACATCCACCATATGCCACAAGTTGTGTAAAGGTATTTATATTTTCTCGACAAATGTTAATTGTTCATATGCCACAACTTGTGTAGAGGTACTTATATTTTATCGGAAGAGGTTAATTTTGTTAGTTTCTTTTTTTAATAGGAGCAAGTGCAACTCTGACTTTTTTTACCTTTTCTTCCTTCTTATCCACCCAACCAATCTTATAAATCTTATATATATTGTTAATTGCTTTTTTCTCTTCTAGTTATATGGGGTTCATGATCATAATATGATGACAATCCTAATGCATAATATTCTTTCGTATTTTATGCAGAGAGAGTGAAGGATCAAGCACATGCATAAGATAGAGCCTGCTGACAGAAGATAGAG
Organism: Glycine soja; assembly: GCF_004193775.1. Lineage (NCBI taxonomy): Eukaryota > Viridiplantae > Streptophyta > Magnoliopsida > Fabales > Fabaceae > Glycine > Glycine soja. Next base: position 6,595,198 of record NC_041017.1, read on the forward strand.
AGCATAGCTGAACATACCCAACAGGGCTTTGTGTATGAGCAGTTGTTCTCTCTTTTCTTCTATCAACATATCAGTTCCTTGCCGGTTGGAAACACTCACTGAACTCTCCAAACTAAACTTAATTCTTGAAAAAAAAAATTAGCATGCATGGCAGCAGGCTTAAGTTCTCCTCTATTTCCCTTAACCTGCAGTTTTAATTTATAGGTAAATTTACTACCAGCCTCTCCTTTCATTCATATATAGAGAGAGAGACATGTTTTTTCTTCAAAAAATAATATGTTATCAATCTCTAATTTTGGATTTATTAAAATACACTGTATCTAAAAGTGTGACCTGCTAAAACATTTTTTAAAAAAGTAAAAATAAAAGTATATGACAAGAAATCAAGTTATGAAAGAATAATTCTTTTAGAATTATTTTTTCATATTCATCATTCATTTTCTTGAATTCTAATTTACACTTTAATTCATTGAAATGAACAACTAACTTGAAGTTATATTAAATTATTAAAAAATATTTTTTAATTTATTGTTATAATAATTTTCATTTAGTGTATTTGTTTTCTTGCTTACTATCATTTAACTTATTATTGAATATTTGGTTTATAGGAAGTATTAGTAAAATTAATGTTTGAAACCAATTTTTAAGCAAAATATTATTCAATCTCTATTTATGGAATTATATATATATATATATATATATATATATATATATATATATATATATATATATAAAATAAAACTTATGGTTACACGTTCTATCATTATTTAATGATTAGGATTAATTACTTATTATAATTATTATATCTTAAAAAAAAAATGATGAAAATGAAAAATAACTCTTAAAGAGTTACTCTTAAAATAAGTGAATCTTTCATTAATTATTATTATTTTTTATTATACTCTCACTGAAGTAAATTATTACAAGTTTTTCTTTTATATCTAAATAAATTTAAATTTTTTGTATATATAAACTATATTATATACGCAGTATATAAAATGAAATATTGGGATGAATATTTTTTATTATTTTATGAAATCAAGTAGGGGAATTTAGATTTAACCCGATCAACAATTTATCTAAAATTACATTAACATTTTAAATTAGAGAAATGTCAACAAAACTCTATCTCTCTCTCACATTTTCTTTTCACTACTTGCTTGATGATTTGATAGGTCTTATTTATTATTAATGATTTTATCTCTTAATTTAATCACATAAAATATTGAAAAGAAAGTGTCTGAAAGAGTATTGGTATTAGAGGTAATGAAATTATATTAGATATATTGCATTTTATATTTTTTATATCAACATATATTATCTGTACGAAACAAATGTCAACATATATTGTATGTTGAAAAGAAAGACATGTAAATGTCACCTATCCTATCTTTTTTTCTATTGTTTTGGTTTTTTTTTTTTTTTTGTATAACTATCTTTTAAATTTTGGTTGATTGACTATGCTATCTTTTATTTTGTATTTTCAATTTTCAAACTTAGTTCATTGTATAAAGCTAGTCAATAGTCATAGGCGATAGTAGTTGCTAATCCACGTATATTTAATATTTTTTTTTCAAAATTCGTATATTAATATGAGTTTTAAAAATCTGGAATTAATCAAATCATTTTGATTTATGTTTTCTTCACCGCAACATGGAGGACAAGACATGTCTATATTCAGCAATTTGTGAAATCTTTTGCTGATATTCGTAGGACACTTTTTTTTTTCTTCTGAACATTGCGTAGAACTCTTCTACTCTTGTCAAAGTAATGTTTTAAATCAGGAATGAACTTTTGGATTGGCTTTCCAAACTGGGTTTAAATCAGGAAGAGGAGAATATCATTTATCGAAACTTTCTATCTGAGCTTGCAATTGCCAATTTACCATACCCCATTCGTCATCGTTATCTAATAAGTTGTTCTATTGGTTTAAAAAATGGACACTTAATGCATGCTGTAACATTTAAATTTGGATAAATCACTTTTTTTAAAATTCTTTTAAAATAACTTATATAAATAGGTAATTACTTTTTTAAAAAAAATAAAGAAAACACGCTGTTAAGAATTAAATTTAAAAAGTGTTATGTATATTTGATCTGGAAATATATATTTAAAAATAAAATCAATTTTAAAAACTAACATCGTTGAAATAGAAATTCGAGCTCTAACAAATAAAAATAAAAAATAAAAAAAAGAAGGGGGCAGAGAGGTAATGTTGTCGCCTAAAGTCAATGCTATTACTGAATTTAAAATTTTGATGTTTATCAAACTTTTAGATTAATTCTTTTTACTGCATCAAACTTTTAGATTAATTAAATTGCGTTTTTCATGTGTTTTAAATTTATTTGTTATTTTTTTTTCACTGAATAAAAAAAATAATTATGTTATTTAAGCAGTGATGGTTATTATTAAATATACCTTAACTATATATGATTTCTTATTTCTCATTAGAGATATGGTTTGATATTTAGTCTTCATAGGCTTGATATATCTCGTCGTTGTTCAACTATGCTAATGTTAATATATACGATTTGTACACTGTATTCTTGTCTTAAAAGTCTCACATGCAGAAGAAATTTCCACAATACATTTTTAATAATTAAATTATTAAGATAATGCAGGAAATTTGGTTTTCATTTTGCATGTGGTCACAAATGTCCTATATAAACACAAGTTGCTTAATTATCATTGAGTTCATTGGAAAATTGAAGTGAAACTCAGATGGCAAGCCCAAAATTCATCAGTTTCTGTTTCCTAGTTCTTTTCGTAAGCAGCTATGGCATAACTTGCTGCCTAAGTGATATACGCCACCCAAAAGAACACGCTGCAGCATTATTTGTTTTTGGAGATTCATTATTTGATGTTGGAAACAATAATTACAGCAATACCACTGCTGATAATCAGGCAAATTACTCTCCATATGAAAAAACTGTTAAGAAAATAGAATATGATAATTTTTATTAATATTACACATTTCTAACTTGTCAAAAAAATTATTAAAGTACATGAATGTCATACATTTCTAATTTATCAAGAGAATTAGTAAGAACTTTTAAATCCAAATCATATTTAATCTCTATAATTAATTTTCTAACATAAACCTTCCTCAATTATTCAAGTGGTAGATTTTCTGATGGTCGGGTGATTCCAGATTTCATAGGTATATATATAATAGTTTTTGTTCTATGAGCTTAATTAATTAGCACCTAGCAATACCATACTAATAATATCAGAACTTTATTGCAGGTAAGTATGCTAAGTTGCCTCTAAGCCCACCATATCTATTTCCTGGTTTTCAAGGATACGTTCATGGAGTCATTTTTGCATCAGCTGGAGCTGGGCCTTTGGTTGAAACTCATCAAGGAGTGGTCTGTTGTATATTACTCTTACTCTTATTCTTTTATATAAGACTCAATTATCTAACTTGTTAAGATTAAAAAAAATGATTAATTAATTGATAATAATAAATTTATCTTAAATTAATATTTTTTTTCAGAACTATATCGGTAGTTAATTAATATTTTTTTTCTCTTCTAATTATTTATCATTATATTTTATCTCTTCTTTAAATTAGAGGTATTTTTAGTCTAAAAATAATTAATACAAAAAATATTATAGATTGAGTCTTATAAAAAGAGATATATATCATTTCAAACTTAATCATATAAATAGGAGCAGAACTATATTATTAATTAATTAAGGATGAAATTGAATATTGTTGTACTCTTTTGACTTAGGCATTAACTAATTTATTTCCAAGTGCATGCATAAGCCTATGGCATCTATATGTTTTGGTATTTAATTTCCAGGTGATAGATCTGAGAACTCAACTAAGTTATTTCAAGAAAGTCAGCTAGGTATTGAGGCAGGAACTAGGAGATGCAGAAACCACAACTCTTCTGGCCAAAGCTGTTTACTTGATTAACATTGGAACCAATGATATTTAGTCTCTCTTACAGAAAATTCGAGTGTCTTTACTGCTGAGAAATATGTCGACATGGTTGTTGGTAACCTTACAACTATGATCAAGGTATATATTAGAGGCTACTTAAAGGTTTGTTTGGATAAACCTATCCAAAAACACTTCTAAAAAAATGAAAAAATAATGAGTTTTTTCATAAACTAAAATTAGTTTATGTATAAACTAATTTGTAGAAATTTTCTAGTATAACTTCTAAAAGATGAGAGAATTTCTATAAATTAACCTATGTATAATTAAGTAAATTTAAATTTATGAAAAAATTTATTTTATTTTTTTCTTCTTATTTTCTTTTTTTAAAAGTATTTCTAGATAAGATTACCGGAACATACCCTAAACTTCTACATTCAAGTATCAGATGTTCAACTTGATATAAATTAATTATACAATTCTAAATATTGATTTATATAATCGGAAACATTAATTACATTAGGGGATTCACAAGACAGGAGGGAGGAAATTTGGGGTTCTTAACCAGTCAGTTTTGGGTTGTATTCCATTGGTCAAGGCACTAGTAAATGGATCTGAAGGTTCCTGCGTGGAAGAAGCTTCAGCACTAGCCAAACTACATAACAGTGTGCTTTCTGTGGAACTTGAGAAGTTAAAGAAACACCTAAAAGGATATTAATATTCATACGTTGATTTTTTTAACTTATCATTTGATCTTATAAACAACCCTTCAAAATATGGTAGGTGTAATGTTATGTAACTGCGGATATTTACAGTAAGTGAAAATTTAATCTCATATCTCTGTTCTGATTTTAGTGCCTTAATTTGTTGTAAAGAGTTAAAAGAAGGCGGTGTGACATGCTGTGGCAGTGGCCCTTTGATGTGATCTTTATTATATTAGGAGCAGGTCTTGATAAGTCCAAAATTGGTTCAACAAGAAATCTAAAGAGAATTTCTCACGAAATAAATATTTTTTCAATAGGCCAAAAGTTCATTTTTTTCAAAATGAATTCAATACTTATAGTATAGCTGAGGTGTAACTGAAAATGTATCAATTTATTTAATTAAAATTACAAAAATAAAAAAATATTTGATATGGATCTTTAAATTAGTTTAAGTATTCAGCAATTAAGATTCTTGAGAGTGTTTATAAGTTTTTGTTCTTTTTCACTTGGGTCTTGTCAAATATCAGTGTTAGCATTTGTTGAATGGTATCCTTTAACTATTTGATTCTACTCCTAATTATAGATCCGGTGTATTTAGACAGTTTTGGGATTCTCCTCACCCTCGAAGGAGAGATTACAGTTTCGGAGGTAAAAGAACAGGGAAACATTACGAGTTATGTGAGAATCCTAGCAATTATGTTTTTTTTTTTACTCCATTCATCCCAATGAAAGGGTTGATCAGATTATTTCCCAGCTTATGTGGAGTGGAACTTGAGAAGTTAAAGAAACACCTAAAAGGATATTAATATTCATATGTTGATTTTTTTAACTTATCATTTGATCTTATAAACAACCCTTCAAAATATGGTAGGTGTAATGTTATGTAACTGCGGATATTTACAGTAAGTGAAAATTTAATCTCATATCTCTGTTCTGATTTTAGTGCCTTAATTTGTTGTAAAGGGTTAAAAGAAGGCGGTGTGACATGCTGTGGCAGTGACCCTTTGATGTGATCTGTATTATATTAGGAGCGGGTTCAATCTTAATAAATCCGAAATTGGTTTGAATCTCTTACGAAATACACACGTATTTTTTTAATATGTCAAAAGTTCATTTTCTTCAAAATAAATTCAATATTTATAGTGTAATTGAGGTGTAGCTGAAAAGGTACTAATTTATTTAAATAAAATTACAAAAATAAAAAAATATTTGATATGAACCTTTAAATTTGTTTGAGTCTTCAACAATTAGAATGACTGTTACCATTTGTTGAATGATATCCTTTGACTATTTGATCCCGAATCATAAATCCCGTGTATTTAGATAGCTTTGGGATTCTCCTCACCCTCGAAGGAGAGATTACAGTTGCGGAGGTAAAAGAACAGTGAATGATTACGAGTTATGTGAGAATCCTAGCAATTATGTTTTTTTTTTACTCCATTCATCCCACTGAAAGGGTTGATCAGATTATTTCCCAGCTTATGTGGAGTGGAAACCAAAGAATTACTGGCCCATACAATCTCAAAGCACTATTTGAAGAATAATCCAACCATGTTAATTAAGGTCCTGTTCGGGTGATTGTCAATTTCTAGTATTCATTTTAAAATGTAATTTCTAAATGAAAACGTGTTTTACAAAAATTGGACTGATTTGGTTTTTTACATCATTTTAAAACAGTTTTCACCTCTTTTGGTAAACAATAAAAATTAGTTTATAGTTTATTGTTTATGCAATTGTTCTATGTACTAATAAATAAATAAATTGAACAATGTAATCAGCTGTTATAATTGTGACATCTTGATGGATTAATGAAACAATATACTTTCAGAACAGCGTGCCATTATAACAATCAAAATAAGCAAAAACAAAAAACAATATATTTAACAGAGATCAAAAATATTTAAATCAACATCTTTAGAAAAAAAACAAAGACTAATGCTTGATGCCAGACCAAAAATTTGAGTAATGTTACTTTTTTTTAGAACAGTAGAATTCTCTCATTTAACGAAATTCTCTTCATAAATCTATTGATCATCTTAGAACGAATAAACTGTAAAAAAGAATGTTAACAAACAAACTTCAAATGTCAAATATGGAAAGAAAAAAAATTAAACAATAATAGAGATATAAAATTACTTTAGAAGAAAAAGACAATTTTTTAGTTCTTACATTTCTGTCGTGTACAATATAATGGTAAATTTCACATTCACCTTTATATAAATATTATTTCCTTTAATCAGATATTGTTTAATATTAAAAAAATAGCTGTTAAAATCAACAGAACAATCTAGTTGCATATTATTGCTTCCCCTTCTACTCTTTAATTTCATAAACACCGAATTCAACTAAAAATTTGACTGAAAATAAAACTTCATTTACAATGAAACATGACAGTAAAGAATATTCATTCATGCACTCATTATTTTTATTTCATTTTATGCCAAGATATATCAGTGGGAGGTTGTAGTCACACAACACTTCCTCCTAGAGATCACTCCCCTAGTGTTGACGATCTGACTAATGTTTCAATTTCCAGTTCGTTTGATGTTCCAAATATTTAAATTTTGTGAGAGAATTTGTACAAGTCTTTAGAACAACCTATACATTTTTTTGGTAGTTGTACTTGTACAACATGCTTTTGACTGTTTCTAAAGCCTTGGATTGAGATCAAAACACATGTGAAAACTTTGTCAAACTCATTCAATCAAAGGTCTAGAAACTGCCCCTTACATGTTGTGTCGCACAGCAGCTGAATATAGATTTTCCCGGGGTGTTCATATTTGTACCACTGGGATTTTACATTGCATAATTAATTATATCGTATCCATCAAGAAAAAGCTTCCCAGCACTACCCAAAACCAAAGGCACGAAAACTTCTATTCCAACGCTGTAATATGACAACATTCTTATTATCAACCGTGTCTATCCTTCTACACTTGTCATTCCCTCTTCACAAATCGTCCCTGCAAAATGTAACAAAAAGAAATTCATTTCAGAAGTGTTCAGGGAGACCAAGTTGTTCAGCATGTCCAGAATAGGAATGAGTAGTTTCATATGTTTTAAACCCATTTTTAATTAGACAAACGAGCAAATAAGTATAGCACCCAAAATCTTGTTTTAATACTGCTAGCAACACATTCTCTAATCCTCTAATCCTTTATAATAATGCTATCAACACATTCTCTAATCCTCTTTTTACAATACACTATATTTTATTGGTTTAGAATTAGAATTCATGTGAGTATCACTAGTTTCAGAATAGGACTCACCAAATGAAAAATTAAACCGACATGGTTTTCATCCAATAAGAAAATGTGTAAGAAATAAAATGTTGCTAGAATTTCTCATTTTTTTTAGTAGTCCACCTTCACTTATAAAAAAATTATTAAAATTCACTCTTGACTGTACCGAAGAAAGTAATAAATTATATCAAAAACAGAAAGCCATATAATGAAATTCTTTCCAAACAGTCTCAATAAATAAATAAATGCATTCTTAACCGGGTTGATGGAAACAAGCTAGGTATGCTAGTTAATTTCCACTTGATCAAATTTGCATTTATATTAAAAAAAAAAATTACTGCACTACTACATGAGATCTCTAATGCTGGTACTGTTACGACTTATAGGCTACTGTCAGCAACATATTTCTAATCTTAGGAACTAGACCATGCCCACCTCTCATCACATGGGGACATGCCAATTGGCCCAAACAAGATAGGACCACATTCTCAAAATCGTTACCTTCACCACTAAGCATTCCTCCCTCCCATCAATCATGAGTAACATTATATCCCTATCCTATCATCACAAGACCATGATTGATAAGAGTCGACCCAAGGACAAAACAACTAAAACTTATGCTTTGGGCCCACCAGCAAAAAAATATTTGTTATTAGTATTTATAAAATAAAAAAGATCTCATATGTTGATAAAAAGGTCAAATATGTTAGTAAAAAGGTCCAACACATTCAAAGTAAAAAATATATTTTAAAATTTGTTTTAGGTCTCACTTATCGATAAATGGATCATGTGGTTGAAGGTCGTACTATGAATATGGACAAACACAAGTAACAATCAAATCCCAGAAACATGTTTTCCTTGTACATATTATTGATTTGAGCATTAAAGTAGCATTGCAAATACCACTTTCAACTCATTACTCACTGCAACTCTTGTAGTTCTCTCGATCTCTACCTTAGGAGTTAGGATCAGGTGAGCCTAAATCCCAGGAGCTTGAACAGAACAATTTTAATTTAACACTTCCCCCTCCTTATTTTCCCCTATATGCTCCATCTAGTCATACTCAATAGTATGGAATACATACATAGTAAGTATTTGATACATTTTCCCTATTTGCTTAATAGCAACTAGAACTACCTAGCATTAGTACATAGAAGTCTATAGGGTAGGGAAATTGGCACATATGACTTTATAAAATATGTTTACACTGTGTAAGGTAAATTCTTGAATCTGAAAATCTTTCAATAGTATGATTTTCATATGTTAAGAATTTTTTCCATTCGTCTAAAGAGAGAAATCAAATGAGCTTTTTTTTCTTGGTATAGAATTAATGGATGTTAGGCAACCCATAAGCTCAATACAAAAGCTTTCATCAAAATTTGTCTCAAGAAAAAGATGCATTTTTATGTATCTTTATAAATAAATTAGAGTGTCTGTTAAAGATTAATATAGTTTTGTATGTCATTAAATAAGCAATTGTTTCATGAAGCAAATGTTGAAACTTTGACAATTTATGAGTATGCATGTGTGTTTGGATTTGCTAAAGTTTAGAAGATACCTACTTTTTTTCTTTCTTCAATCTCTTTGCAAGATTTTGATTTTCTATATTGAATACAAAATAGCTTAGTTCAAACACACTAAATTAGTCAATTATGAAGTAACTGTGTCTTATATACCCTAGGCCAAAGAGGAATTCCTAATGCCTAATGGACAAAACATAGATTAAATTTATTATATATCTTTGCAATCAATATAACCGAGGGCATGAAGATGTTTTTTTCCAACATCAAATGTCCTACATCAAGAATTTGTAGCCAATACATACACACACAGGGATTTCTAACCTCCACCTATTCATGTGTATGTTAACATCCTTCATATTATTACTACCATTGGTTAAACTAAAAACTCATTTATTCTGTTGTTAAAACAACTTTTAATATAGGGTCATAACGTCTTTCTATTTTTTTTCAAAAAAAAAAGTAACACTTTCTGATGAAGTTACATAACAATAGAATAGAAGCAACCAACCAAGAGAGTCTATCTCAGTTTGTTGTGAATGTTACCGTATTCAATTCCTACGGATCAAAAAGAATAGAAGCAACCAAACTCTTGCAAAGTAACAATAAAAATAGGGAATAGTACCTTCATCCTGGGCCGTTTCTCAGCATTCAGCTTGCGAACTTCATAACGGATTTTCTTATAGAAGAGCCTGCTTTGCCTCTTCTCCTTGTATCTCTGCAAACTTGCCTCTCTCTGCCCCAACTTCCAACCCATTTCTTCCTTCACATTAGTCTTGTTAGCCCCACAATTTTCAGGAACATTCCATGCATTCCCAACAACACCACCACTCCCCAACCCGTCCCATGCAACCTGTTTTAAAACCAACTAACCCATTAACAGAGAGTGAGAGCATCACATTCACATCACATATTTATGTGTCCATGCATACTACCCCAACCTAAAAATAAAATTCTCTAGTATCTAGCCATTCCATTGAAAGCTAGCTATCAATTTCTGGTAACCCTCCAACATGCATCTACCTTTCTGACGGTTAATTATTATTCATTAATTATGATCGATACATATGTGCACAGTGCCCAACCCCTCTCACCACAACTACTCTCATCATTTATATTTATAAGACAAGTTTGAAATAGTGATTGTTTATTTTTAAAAGATTTAATATATAATATTACTTGTATTAATTATTTTTAGATTTAAAACATCCCACATTAAATCAATAGAAGAGAGAGAAATATTAATGACTAAGATAGTTTTTAAAAAAATTATAAATTTAAGATAAATTTCTTATTATCATTTAAATTAATTATTTTTTTTTAATTTGATGAATTAAGTAATTAGGTGTGAACAGAGAGAGTAACTTAATTGGGTCATGCTCATCTACCTCAGGCCAATGCTTCCAAACCAGGTAAAAAAATCAAAAAAAGAAAAGCTCTACAATGTACCCCAATAAAAATCATAATAGAAGCACACCCTTTACCGCAAAGTTGACCCAAAAAAGTTATGAATACCAAATCGATCCCTCATCATTATAAAATTCAACTAAGGCGCAATCCGACACACAAATAAATAAATAAACTAACTGTACTTCACACGCGCCCACCAAATCTTAAAAGCAAATCAGTGACAATCTACCGTGACTCATCCTCATTTTTTTACTCTCCGTCTATGTAATCTCTCCATATCTAGCGATCCAACATATAACATGATTGATAAAATATTCACACAAATTAAAAAAGGGTTAATCATGTTTTTTCATTCCCGCGAAATTGAAAGTTCTACTTTTTGTCCCTATAATTTTTAAATGCTCAAACTTTGATGAGTCTTACTCTACTAAGTTTCAGTATAATTACTGTTTTTGACAGCAATAAAGATCGAATTTAATTCCTCATGCATCTATTCAACCCTCACCATCAGGCCAATCCAAGTAAATCTATGTATAATTACTCAGTGCATGTTTAAATTAAAATTTGTAAACTTAAATTTGAATGAATTAATTTTGCAAAAGCAGTCTTGATATTACCTTTCAACTGAAACTTCAAACTTGTTGGAAGCAAACTTTCAAGCCAAATTTTTTTGTGCAAATTTACTTTTGAAGAAAATCAAACATATCACAACCCTGAATAAGTTGAAGGAAACCAAACATAGCCTTTGTCCAACAAGGGGCAAAACCCATGTGATGAAAGTTTGGGTATTTAAAAAAATGCAAAACAAAAAGTGAGGGTTTTAATTTAAAAGCGTAAGGACAAAAATCAATAATTGCCAAATTATAAAAAAAATGAAAAAAGTTATGCACATGGACAATATAAAAATTTTTACACATTTTTCCCAACACAATCCTTCGGCATATCACAATCCTGGGACATACATAACAAATATTATGATTTCTAAAATAATTATTTTATAACAAAACAATTAACCCATGAAATAATGATTGAGTGAAGTGAAAAAACTTACATTATGAAAAAGGAAACCATTGAATATGTCAGGGACAGTCTGTGGGCCCCCCTCCTCCTCCTCCTCCGCCGCGACGTAGAGAGAGCCTTTATCAGACCATGCATTCAATATCCCCTGGTGATCCAGCTTCAACGACAACAATCCAAACGACGGCGTTTTCGTCTTCGTCTTCGTCTTCGTTTCCCCCGTGACGCAATAACTCGTGACCTCCTCCATGGCCTCCTTCTTCTCCTCCACCACCTCCGAGTAGCACACCCACCGCTCTTCACTCCCCTCCTCGCTCTCCCTCCGCCGCATCGCCTTCCGTACCAGCCAGTTCCCGGTGTCCTCCGCCGGACACGTCAGCACCGACATCGACCCTTCCTCCGTCGTAGTCGTCTCCTCCTCCAGTAGGCCGTTGAGTGTGGCCCCACCATCGGAGCTAAAGAGAAGCGCCACGTTCTGCTCCTCGTGCATGTCATGGTGGTCCGGATGGAGAGGGAAGAGATTCAGCTGCGGCTGTTGCTGCTGCTGTTCTTGTTGTTGGGCCTTAGGCTTGGGCTTGGGCTTGGGCTTGGGCTTGGGCTTGGGCTTGGGCTTGGGCTGGGTTGTTTTCATCTTTTTCTTAGGATCGGATAACTGAAGCCGCAGGCTGACAAACTTGGGCTTCCGCGTCTTGGTTCTGTTCCCGCGCCGGTGCGGCTTAAACGACGTCGTGGAGGAAGAAGAAGAAGAAGAAGAAGAAGAAGAAGAGGAAGAGGAAGAAGTGGTATTATGATGATACCTTCTATTCGGCTTCCGCGTCCTCTTCATAATAGAGGTTGCTTGAATGTCCGAAGAAGAAGGACTGTTCTTGTTGCACATCACCAAATGAATGAATGCGCAAAAACACACTCTTTGGGTCTTTTTGTTGGAGTTTCAGTTTCTGGCTGAAAGAAAAAGTGAGCAAAAAGGTGACGACTTTTCGCGGAAACATCAAGGGATGATGTGACGTGTTGCCCGTACGACACGTGGAGGGCTGTGATTGGTTCGGAGAGTGGATTCTAATGTTATCTGGATTTCGTTTTTGGAAGAGATGAGGTGATAGATTGGGTTTGGAGGGAATTTGTGCAAGTGTTAAAAAAGTATAAAGCTTTTGCTTACCTTATTGGCACTCTAGATTACGTTACTCTCTCCAACTGTTAATTATTATCTCTTTTTTCTCCTTATATTTGAGATTGTGATTAATATAATATAATGTGCATAAATTAAATTTAAATAAAAAAATATTGATATTTTTAGTTTAATTTCATTGATAAATATGTGTATATTTTTAATAGTATAAATATGTATATATATATATATATATATATATATATATAATTGATTAATTATTGTAGAATTTTGCTTATATTAATTTAACTTTTAAAAATACTAAAAATAAATTTATGCCACCATTGTTTTAAAAGCAACGGATATCAAATACAAAAAAAAAATGAATATTTAGTATAGCAATTTTTGTATAAAAAAAATTATTCAATATTCGTGCTGTAGTATTCACATGATGTTTGTGTTAATAACTAATAAGAATAGATTTCAAATCCGATTAAGAAAATATTAACTATTAATAGGAGTGTAAATGATGATTACGTCATTAAATTGGTCTATATTACTTAGACGGTACTATGCCAATTTATATTTAAATTGGATGTTAATTAAGAAAATAGTTGTTGAAAAGCTATTCTTTAATATTGAGATGCAATCATCCCCATTTTTGATAGGTTCTTGTTGTCATTACTATTGATATTAATTTGTTGTTGGTGAAGGAGTCATGTGAATTGAATAATGAATAATGAACAATGATAAATGAATTAGTTTGCATGCAATTAGAATTAGGAGAGACTGAGAAAGAGTAACGAGGACTTACACGAGAAAAGTGCAGGGTGGGTCCCACCTTCCCGCCCTTTTTCCCTTCGCTTTTGGTCTGCCGTGGGATACAAAACAGCAGCTGCTCTATGTGTCACAACACAACCCACACAAATATGTTCCATTGACCTTTCTTAAAATAATTTAAAGTTTTAAACAGTTATAAATAACTTGTATCATAACTAGAAGGAGTGCCTCTGTGATACACCGGTGAGAATGAACTAGTTCTATAATTATATGAAAATTATCAATAGAATTATTAATCTATAAGAAAAAGTTGTGTTTGATATTTGTATTGGTCAAAATATAATGGATGATAATCGTTCGTTCCATTTACTCACAATTAGATCATTTCTCATTTCAATAATTAATAAACTCTACTATTATAAATACATCAGTACACTACATGTAATGTATGAGAAATAATTATGGAGGAAAGTTTGAAAATCAAAATTTTCATCTATTCTAAGAAGAGTAGTCTTCATAATTTCCCTATTCCTATTGCATTTCAATAAAATGACGTAATTGAGAGAGAATAGATCATTATAGAAAATGACTAGGACTATATTGAATGATTATTAATTCTACACCCAGCACTTTTGGACTAAAAACAATGAATACTGCTTGTAATTTGTAAAACAGAATTTACATAAGACATATTTTGAAAAAGATTCCATATGAATTGTGGAAAGAATGAAAACTCAAATTTCATCTTTTTGAATGTAAATGTTTGATTATAAACACTAAGGTCAATTTGAATAAATTTGACTCTAAGTATGACACTGAAATATTGCTTGAATACTCTCAGACACCTAAAACCTATAAAGTATACAACTATAGAATCTCATTATGGAAAAAGCTTTCCATATGAAGTTTAATGATATCAAGTCTGATACAAAAATATCAGAACTGGATGAATTTATTACAAATTTCAGACAAAACAATGACATTGAACTCTAAGCATCAACAGAAGTTATATCACATAACCACCTTATTTCAATTTTTTATATTTTTTTATTTTTAAAATCGTTACATAAAATTTAACCAAACCATGTAAAATGTATAAAAAATATTATTTTATGTTATCTATTTAAATATTACTATTAGGTAAAGTAAAGTAAAGATAAAATTAAACCAACCCATGTGAAAGATAAAAAAAAATATTATCATTATCGTATATATTTAAATAAAATTTAAAATTTAAACATGATTATTAGATCATTTAACTTTATTAAAGGTAGAATTTAACATGTAAAAGATAAACAATATTATTTTTTTACTAATGTTAAAATAAATTATATAATTAGTGATGCGGTAAAAAAATCAGAAGAAAATAGGGTAAAAAAGATATTGAAAGACAACACTGGTTGCATGAAAAATTTTATTAATCTATTTTATTTTTATAGTTATTAGACAGATCCATTATTTAAATCAGATTTAACATTAAATAAATATTTAAAAACAATTAACTCATATAATAATGTATATATAATATAGTGTTTGTGGTACAATTTAAAACAAGACAAATGGTTTAGTGGTTTAATTTAGGAAGAATAAGAAAAGGGACTTGGGTTTTACTACCATTTTAACAATATTTTTAAATTATAAACGGTTTTGCCACACCACTTGTATACATTAAATTATAATTTAAAAAATTGACAGACCCAAATCATAAATTTTAAAATGAAAGATGATTATTACGGATTAAGAATTATAGAAAAATTAAAATTGTAACTTAGTATATTTTTAATTATAAGAAAATACTTTTTTATTAAAATTTCAAAAAATATACGTATATAAATATCAATTTTACATATAATATAAGTGTATGGTGGCATAGTGGAAGTAACGGTGGTTTGCGAGAGGAAGTACATGAATTCTAATCTAACGTATAAGAACGTATTAAGTGTTTTTTTTTCTCATTTAATATAGAAATGAATTTTTGAAAAATTATTATTGACACTAATATTTTTAATCCCTAGTTATGAATAACTTGTCATGAATAATAAAATGTAAATGATTCGTAAACTCCACTAATATGATGGAACTATCTATTAATATAAAGTAAATAACTATTGTATAATTTTATAATTGATTCTAATACAATAAAATTACATTTTATCACTACTATATCAAATAAAATTTATTATAAGTTAACAAACACATGTACCTCAAATTACTGACACATAATTTGTCGCTGGTTATAGAAAATAAGTGATTATTTTGGTATCAACTACTAACGATATAATATTATGAAAATTTAATCTTTTGTCGCTCTTACTTTATAGATATTCAAAAAAAATTATATATGCTATGATCTTATGATCTTATAGTAAGAAAAACAAATTTATCATAGAGCATTTCATAGTAGTGAAAATTATAGTAGTGATTTTTAATTTGGTCATTATTATAAATAGTATTAGTGATAAAATAAAAATTAATCACAAATAATATATAAATAGTGACAAATTTTATATTCGTGACAAAGTTTTGTCACAAAAAATTATATTTCTTGTAATGAATAATAGAAAATACATTTACATAGAAGGTAAACTAAATATATTTTTTGAAAGACACATAATTACAAATGTTAAATATTAATATTAGTTTCACATACCACCAAAAATCTTTATCAATTCATAATAAAAATTGGTATTTACATTAACTATATTTTTTATATAAAAAAATCTTATTAGTTATAAACATTAATAATAGTAAATAACTATTGAAGAAGAAATTTTGTTTTTCAAAGGGTTATAAATTACTATCCATGATTAGACATGTACACTCAAGATTAGAAGAACAGATGGAGCCTCACAAACAATGGTGAGAAAAAAAATAAAGACAAAATCAATAAATAAATAAAAAAACAAAGAGAGTATTATCAGGAGAACAATGATAGGAAAAGAGAATATTTATTTATATGTCTCAATATTTAAGTTATCAATCATTTATATATAATTTTGTAAATTTGTATCACAAAGGTTAATAAATATAGTCATTAATTATCAAATTAGATAATATAATCAGATAGATATAAAGAGAAGAGTAATAAAGTTATTTGATTGCAAATACAATTATACATGCCTTTTAAAATAGAAATAAAGGATTATAAAATAAAATACTATTAAAAAGAAAAATAAATGATACTCAAACATTTTATTTAAAAAGAGAAAACTATTATTATCTCCATAATTAAAAACTATAAAAAAATATTTTTTTTCAAAAGTAGAAAAATAAACAACACTAAATATCTCTATTTCTACATAAAAATAGTTGTCGAATATACATTATATAAGAAAAATTATAACAAGAAAAAAAAATAGGTGAACCTACAACACATATATCCATCCTGGACTTCTTCCCATTAATTTTGCATGGCGTATTAGAAATTATTAGGTTGTCCCAAACAATCATCCGATTCATAATTTCAATCAATCTATATATAATAATCGTGTACTATTATTTTTTTCCTTAAATTAAAAAACTTAAATATGTGTCACATAATACTAGTCAAAAATATAAATTGACAATCGTTTAACACTATCTAATAATTTCTCCAACTAATTTCAGAACTCATGGAGCTCAAGGAGGGAACATAAGATGAAGAATGAAAAAGGAATGTTCCATAAAAATTGTTAAATTCCTTAAAATAATTTGCAACAAATTATCTCAGCAATTAAATTAAATAAATCAACCTTTAAGTCAACTCCAGCACATGTGATACCCTTTATTGTTATTAGGATAAATATATATAGACACCCAAAATCCTATTCAACACATAATAATTGAGAGAACAATATATATATGATAAGTAATATGATATTATAAAAAGAGACAAATAAACAAAAATGAAAGGTGTTGAAAATAATGACATGTCTAAAAATATCATTGTCATTATTAATCAATGTTGAGATAATCTACCTCTTCATTCAAACATATAAATTTAATCCATGAAAAAGAAAAGAAAAATGGACATACAAGTTTTAATTCCATGATTGTTTCCTTCACTTCCTTTTAAAATCTTATATGTGACCTACGTGAGAATTAACGAATTGAAGATAACAAGTTAGAAAGTAAAGTGTTAAAAGGTAGTACTATATTGGTATAACATTTATCCTTTAATTATATTCATAATTAACAAAGCAGTAATTAGAATGCACATTCATAATAAGTTAATTCATTCATTCAATAACACACAGTCATTTCACAAACACAACACTCAAGGTGGTGTAACACAACACATATAAGAAAAGCTCGTAAAAGGTAGCAGCTTAGAAGGCGAAGAAGCTAGCGATGACAACAATGATAGCAGGCACTCTAAGGGTAGAGGCGATGCTAGTGGTGGTCTCAGCTGGAACAGGCTCCTCAACGGCCACTTCATTGGCAGGAGCGGGCACGGGGGCACCCAATTCAATTTCCTCGCTGCCTGGGGCCGGTGGGGAGGCGGGCTCTTCCTCAACAACAGGGGAAGTTGTCGGAGGAGATGAGGTTGGTGGTGATGCCTTGGGGGATGATGGTGCCGGTGCCTTTGGTGATGATGTTGGTGCTTTTGGTAATGATGATGGTGTTGGTGCTGACTTAGGTGATGCTGATGGGGCTTCATCGGCCAGGGCCACACCAACAATGGCTACCATGAGTAGAGCGGCGATGACAATCACTTGGCGTGCCATTGTGTGTTGGTGGTGGCGGTTTGTGTTTGTGAATTATTGCTAATGGGAGGACAATGTGTTATGTAGTGAAAGGGTTGGAGTTAGGGGTGTATTTATAGGTTTTTGGTTATGAGACATGGTAGGAACTTGTGGTGGAGATGTGAGACAGGTAGAAATTGGAAAATAGTTAGAATTAGGATCAAATTGGTGGCTTGGAAAAGGGGGGTAAGGATTCAATTTAGACCATTTGACTTGAATCTCTAGCTAGGGATTCATTATGACACGAAAAAACCATTGAAGGAGTTCTTTGTAAGTCTATATTGACCTTGTTAAAACAATAAACTTATAAGTTCTAAAACAATTATCTTTGTTTATTTTAGATTTGTACAAAAGTGACAATTTTTAGAAAAGTGACAACACAAAACCAAATGTCCTTATGTAAAATTAGAGTAGCGATAAGATGTTACTAAATACATTGTTTGCTATTTTTTTAAGGTTAAATGCATTGTTTCTATGATTATTGTGTACAATTTGATTATTTCTTTGGCTATGAAGTTGACTACATGACAATTCATAGACTGACTATATAGGATGTTACTATAGTAGAATTTGAAAAAAAAAATTAACACCCGAAAGCTATTTGATGCCTAGAAAGAGTATGTATAAAAAGAGGAAAAAATATATATTGATAATTAATATAATGTGATAAAAGGAGAAAGATAAAGAAAAATAAAAATTGTTGATGTGGTATTTAAAATAAGTGTGTGTTAAAATATTATATCACTCATTAGAATTAGACTTAGGAAAAAAATATAGAATTTTCTCTATACCAGAATTAGACTAGGAATAAAAAAATAGATTTTTTTCTAGACATATCAACCCATTAATAGATTGACTAGATTGAAATTCAATGTTAGACTACCAAATATATATGAAATTGACCCAATGCTACACCAAAATGTGTCGAGTGCACTTTAATCATGAATTTATACCTCATATATCACACCAAATGTGAAACCAACAGACAATCCAATATAGGTTAATTTTTTCATTCTTCCTTTAAAAATTATTAATTTCTAATAACTAATAACTTTTACAAAACATTACCAATTCTATAGATAAAATGAAAATTGATTTTATATCATATGATAATAATAAGAAAGCATAATAAATATTTTTATCACCAAAAAATTTCTATATTTTTACCAAGAATTTATATTTCAAATGATAAAAATTTATATAATTCACAATATATTAATCATTTAAAAAATGAAATGCAATAATTATTGTTAAAGACTTTGTTGAGTAGTGTAATAAATACCTAACACTATATTGTTAAGTGTAGTTTGTATGGATATATTATCTACTTGTCAATTTTCTTAATTATTTTCCAAATCAGGGAGGTAGTAAACAAAATGAAAGAGTTTATATGTAACATTCATAATATTCTATAGAACAAAAATGAACTAAGCATTACAAGAGATGACCAAAAATTGATGCCCACAAATACTTTTGGGTATAATTTGTCGTAGAGAATAAATAACTAAATTGGTATCCGTAGGTAATTTAATTGAAAGTTGTCTATACTCATTTGTAAATGAGGTGGGGACAAGTCTCATACAACCCATATCTATAGGTATTTTTTACTTGCAATGACAATAAAAGATGAAGGAAGTGTGAGATTTTTGTAAGATTGAGTCAAGGAAGAGATACTCGAAGTAGGAACAACAAAGGGAGATATGACAATAGTTGGTTTCACTACTACACAATGCCATTTTACCAAATTGTTTCATCAATTGTTAAACTACTAATGCAAAAAATTGTACAAATACTGACATTGTCCTTATGACCTCTATATTGCCTTTATTTTCTTTTTATGTGTGAATCACCTCATTGTCAAGGTTGCAAGTTTTTTCCTTTGATTTTTCATTTGCAAACCACATGGTTTCCAGCACTGGCACCACGTAGTTGCTACCAACAAACCAAGTACCAACTTTTGTTTTTTGGTTTTGTGATTTCTCACTAATATTGTTAGCTTGTGGTTTCTAGTTTTTATTGATTATGCAATCCATTTTATTTTGTGGTTTCTTGTTTCTCACTTTACACCTCTTCCTTTCTCACTTTATATGTTTCTTCATTTTAGAGGAATATGTTAAAGAATAAATGAACTGCTAAAGTGAAAATGCACTCAACTAGTCATATATTTATGGGAAATGATAGTGACACTCTCTTTCTAAGACTCTCTCCATGATTGGTTAGAATTTATTGAAAATCATCATTTTTGGTAGGTTTTGCTTATTATTTAATGATTGTCTCTCTTGACTTATATTAAATGAGAAGTTAAATCTACCAAAATTGATGATTTTGAATAAATTCCAATCAATCATAGAAAGATTAGCAGAGATAGTGTTGTTAGCATTCCTCTATATTTATATACATTTCAAAATTAATTACATATAAACGCAATTCCCTAAGTACCTAAGATAAACACTATAAATGAATATGAACATTGGATAAATGTTAGCTATTGTGGTGTGGGTATGTCCATTTAAATATCTAGTATCATTCTCATCATGCCACGTGTGTGCATGATTCATACATTTACTATCTTTTGTTTAAGCACCGCATAACATGTTAGTTAAGCGAAATTTCACTCCAAATGTCTCAAACTTAGTTTGGGTGATAAGATAGTAATGTTTGTGTTCCAACGATTGATTTAAAATCCTCATATGAATGATGATAAGAGATGAGAGAACAAAACTTTGGAGATAAAATGCATGGAATATCTCTCTCTCTCTCACTACAACTGCAAACACTTTCCTTTTGAGATCTTTTCTACCACTTACCCCTCCACCAAGTTGTTTCATACCCACTTGTAAAATTAGCTACGGATTTCGTTTTAATCTTTCTAAGTGGAAGCACCACAAAACAGAAGGATGGAGCAATAGGAATAGAACGATGGCGGTGAAAGCAAAGCGTAACAAGTCACTGTATGAAGTTTTGGGTGTGTCTCCATCAACATTCATTGACAAAATAAAAAAGGCCTATCAGAAAATTGCTCTTAAGTATCATCCCGATGTAAATAAAGAGATAATTTGATTTGTTTAAGTCTTGTCAATGTTATTGCTTTCTCATCAGTGTGTGGGTTTCTATGTGTCAATTTTGAAAATGTTAAGGTTAATAAGCAGACCAAACATCAAGAGATTTGACAATTGTTGGTGGATTTATTCTTTTAGAATTAAGTTATCCAAATTTAAGTGCAAAAGTAAATATTTTACCATGTTATCTAGGGACATGAAACATAGAAATTGTTTATGATTTAGGGATTTTTTTTATAATTAAGGGGTTTATCCTTTGTTAGGATGATAATCGTTTCAAGTTGCAACCATATTGTCCCAATTCCTCTTTATTGTATGTTTCACTAATGTTTAGCTTTGGGGGTGGAGGATTCCTCTTTACAAGTTGGATACTTCTCTATGAATAGATTATTTTATTATGTTAGAGCTACGGACAAATATTAAAGGATGGTGGATTTGGGTCAGGAAATAGAAAAAAGTCTATATGGACTTTTCATTGTGTAAGTAGTTTACAAACTGAAAAATCAATTAAAAAAATTAAAAAGTTCTTAGTTATATTCAAATTTGATATTCATTTTTAGTGTCAAACACAACCTAGGAGTAGTGAGTATGAATATTATGTCATGACACATATGCTTAGAATCATCACCTACAATATTGTTGTTTCATGGAAACATGTAATTAATGAACTTCTCAACAAATTAAATTAATTATGGTTTTAGTTTTAGTTAATGAACAAATACTTTATCATTTTTTTTTAAAAAAAAAAATTAGATCTTAGATAATTTGGTTCCAATGCCTTATAAGGATATTGTTAACATTCAACAATGTTGGGCAACTTGTTTTCTTGAACTTGACAATTTTTAGACTTATTTGTTTATAATTTTTTGTATGTTAAGACCATACATGTTAAGATCCAATGAATACTTTTTGTTTTTATATGCTAAGACATATATAAGGTTGTGATAAACTTATTGGTGTTGTTTATATTATGTAAGGGTCAATGAGTAGTACATGTTGTTTAGAATATTTGACTATAATTTGTTTATGATGTATTTGATGCTTTTATTGTTGAGGAAATATATTATAACTTGTTATCAAACCTGTTTGTTTGTGATGTGGTATGTATGTAGTTGTGGTGATTGTTTACAGGGAGAAAATGATAAATACATCATTCTTACTAAAAAAAAAATGGTTGCATCTATTGTGGAAAAGTAAGACAAGTTTCTCATCATACATAAGTAACAGTGACTATTGGATCTAGGTAATTTTTATATATACCATAAACATGCATACATTGGAATAATTTTATTCCTTTTCATTTTTATTTACTATTTTTTCATGTTTTCTTTGTTTGTCCTTTTATATAGTATGTTTTATCATCTTCTTACCATGTCTTCTTTACGACCATCATTGCCAACCACCATTTGCCATAGTCAGAAAGAATTTTCAGAGATTACATTTTTGTTTCTCCTTTTAGATCTCATCGTTGCAATTAATGAGGAAAGGGATGGTGACCTTGACAATGTTACCTCTGATAACCCTTCACAGTTTCAATATAAACAAGTTTCCTTCTCGATGTTTGTTTCTTTTATATATTTTTCTTGCTTTTCATAAAGTCAATCAATTCATCAGGTGCAACATCTAAAAAGTATGTTTTGAAGGTAGGCGATAAGGAACCAATACTTTTAAGATTAGTTAATAATCGATGTAAAAAGTTTGACTTTTGACCCTACAACCAATGTTCAAGACCATTTTTAACCTATGTAAAAGTATTTTCTATGGTAGTTTTTTTCTAAGTGGTTAGTTTCAACATTTATTTTTAAATGTTTGATAACATTATGAGAATCTAATGTCAATGTGCATATTCTTATATTCAAAATATCATTACTTAAATAAAAGTATTTCTATTTCTCAAAATATTGTTATTACGAAAACCTTATCTCATGTTATGAAAATCTTATACCCAAGAAGTTGTTGTTCATAATGTTGTTCTAAAGAAAACATTGTTCAAAATATTGTTTAAGTTTTTCATGCATAAATCTATTTTCATGCTTTTTCTAAAAGCTTTCATACTTGATATAAATGATTGAACTAGTTTAAGACAAATCTTAGCATCACAAATATTATATAGTTCAAATATTCCATTTTACTTATGTTTGCATTTTGATATATGACATTCTGATGCTCATAATGTTTTGATGTAGAAGTCCATATGACAACTAATAGCAAAATGTAAGAAGAGAAAAAAAAGATTTAATACAAATTTTTTACATTGGTCCAACCCAAACCTAAGATTATGTCCAATCCTCACTCTTCTAGTGAGATTTCTACAAATCACAACCACCAACTACTTGGTGGCCAATTACAACCATCAATATTGCATAAATATAGGAAATCATTATATCAATATATACACAATCACATCAAAACAATTCCATGTAATTCACACATCAACCATCAATATTGCATAAATATAACATGTGGCAACCACAATACAACACCAAAATATTAAGAGTATAGGCATTTTATGGATTCTAAATAACATTTTATCAAGAACATGAAGCAAAAGGTTCTTCAAGAACCATCACCCCCAAAATCCATGGCAAAACATCACAATGAAAGAATAAAATCCCAACTCCCCATACCTTAATTTTGGAATGAACAAGGAAGAAAAGGTAACTGAATTTTTTCTTCCTCTCCTTCTCTCCAAGACTAGACGAACTCTTCAAGCTTTTCTCCAACTCCAAAACTCACTAAAAAACCTCACAAAATCAATAACTTTTCTCTACTTGGTACTAGTAGCTGGTGTGAAATGAGCAATGGTTGAGGCTCTATTTGCAGGGGCAGATGAAGGTCCTAGAAGGTGTTGCCTGAAGCTTGGTCTAGGGAAGATGGCAAGGATGGCCAATGGTGATCTTTGCTTGGAGGAAATCTAGCTTACATTTCGTGATGAATGTTTGAAGTGTTAGAAGAGGTTTGAAGTGACTATTGCAGGTAGGAGGAACAATGAATTAGGAAGATAAAGTTTCATAACCTCCCCTTATATCTCTCTCCCATGCAAGTCTCTCCCTCTCTCTTTCTCTAGTTTTTTCTTTTGTTTAATTCATTTTGTATCGAAATGATTGAGTTCAGGGGGAAATCCCATCTTTGTAGGCCCATAGGTGTTTTTTTCTAACTAGTTGGGTCGAAATCCATCAACCGCCCAAGGCCTCTTTTACTGGTTGCACATCCATATTTCGCTAATTGTGTTCCCTCTGAAAGATTTTTTTTTTCTAATCCTGGGCCCAAATTTCTTATTTTATTTTTCTAGGTCCATTTTTTTCTAGTTCCTTACTTATATAATCAAAGTCACGTCTATTTAATTATCATACTAAGTCAACTAATCAAACTCTTGATATTAATTAAATTAAATAAAATTAATTTCAAACATCACACTAAAATAAGTAAGTTAAGCAATTCAATTCAAATAAAAATCCAATCAAATAAAAAATTCAATCAAGGCTCAAAATATTTGATCACATATTATGTCCTATATTTTATTACAAATGAATTGTCAAAAAATTCCTAGACATTAAATCTGACTTGAAGGGCGTATGATTTGACATAATTAAAGGTTTAAATTTGTAAATAAATTTTTAAAAAAAACTAAAATCGAAATTAAAAATCATTAGAGGGAAAAAAAATACAATTTTCCCTATAAAGCGTGGCAACTGAAGTGCATCTGAAATCAAAGACAAAGCTGGGAATGAATGAAGACAATCTCTCTTCCTCCGACTCTTCCACACAGCGCCGCGGCGTAACTGTGGACCAGTGCCAACGCATGATTCATAAGAGTCTCCTTTGTATCTATTCATTCTTCATTCTTCATTCTTCATTATTCTTTATTATTATTCCCAATTCCAATTATACCATCACATCTCACTACCCTCTATTCTTAAACTCCAATTTCTTCATTCTTTTTCTTAAAAATTATTTTTTATTACTTTTGGGTTCGTTTGATTTGATTTGATCATTCATCGACATGACTCAGCTCCGCAGGTGAAGTTCCTGAGGGAACATTTGGAGAAAGCTGGGTGTCTCGTTGGAGATAATTTCATAAAAGCTGTTAAGTGTGACAACATTGCAATAGCTGGTGGTTATACTCAGGGTGAAGGGGTACTTCTTTCTTTCTCTCTCTCTCTCTCTCATGATTTTGTTTGGCCTTCTACATATATTTATACATGCAATTAACATTATGTTTATTTTATTTACTTATTTTTTCGGGTGTGGTGGCTTCAAAATCTGAGTATGTTAACTCACACTATATGAAGCTAAGCTATCAATTATGAATTTAATTGCTACGCACTGTCGGTGTAATTTTTTTTTCTTGCATTGTTGATCAATAAGAAATTATTGTTAATATGACTTTTAAGGTAGTTATTTGTAATCGTCAGCACTGAAGCAGACTTATCATATATGATGGTTTGTAATTGGATGATAATGTGGAACTGTTTTAAATTGTTAGTGTATAAACTATTTACTCATCAATTATAGTGTTGGATGATATAATTTTAGAGTTAACTTTGATACACTGATAGTGGAAAGAGTTTTACAGTGCCATCGAATTAGAAATCACGCTACATATGACTTTTAAAAGTAATTTTACTATGTGATACTCTATGATTGAATGTTAGTGTAAAAACTTTTATACTTTACACTGTGAGTGCATTCCAATTAAATTCTATAATATCATGTTGGCTGGTGGTAGTATGAGCTTTAAAATTACTAACGTGATATCATATTTCTACTTCATTGGCGTGGCTTTGTCTCAGATAGTTGTGTGCTGCAACGAGATGGAATCTCAAGATGATGTTGACCAGCTGTTAAAGCATGAGCTAATTCATGTATTTGATGACTGTCGTGCTGGAAACTTGGATTGGACAAAATGTGCTCACCATGCTTGTAGCGAGGTTCCTATCTGACAATGTGCCCTTTGCCATATTGACTTTGATAGAGTTTCTCTGATTAATTTTTCTCAATGATTATGTGAAACAGATAAGAGCTGGTCATCTAAGTGGTGATTGCCATTTCAAACGGGAACTTCTTAAATTAGCTTCTCTGAAAATTCGAGGGCATGAACAAGTATGTTGATTCTTTCCTTTCTCCATTTATACAAGCTATTACTTTAGTTGAATATTTTCACAGATATATTGTAGCAGCTTTTATTTGTTATTTTTTTTTTATCTAGGGATCGACTGCAACTAGGAAAACGTATTCAAAAGAGTCCTTAGTCTCAAGTCTTATAATTATTGTTTGAGACATGAATTAGTAATTTTAACATCTTTCACAAAAGAATAAATTCATAAAGTTGAAGAGAACATTATTTCAAAAGGGCCGTTAGGATAAGTATATAATGGCAACCCCGTTAAAAAGACCATCTAACTTGTGCCAAAGGCCTAGTTTTATTCCAAATCAACTGCTGATCCATTGAAATCTCCTTTAAGATATACATGAGTTAGCTCCAGCTGAATGGACCTAAGTGTAGCATAGATTGCACATATGCTTTGCTTCTTTACATCCACCGAAATGCCAAATAAAATAACGAATTCGGCAAAGAAACATCAGCAGAACAATACTGAGTTTAAGCTTGCACCACACATAGCACATATAAAGGGAAATAGGCTTATGTGGCCTACAGTCCTGCAACATGTCAGTAGTATTAATTCTATTAAGCATTTTAGTCTAGTGTTACTGAATAGCAACAATTGTGGTGCAATCACACTATTGTCTTGTGAATTCCAGCAAATCTGCCATCTCAAAGTTGTCACATTGCATCTTCCACAAAAAGGGCCATCCATCCCTCATGGTTCTTACACCACACATATGTTTATATATTCGTATTCTCTCCTTAACGAATGATGTTCTTGACATTGGTGAAAATAAACCAGAGAAGGAAACTTGTGGAAATACATGCATCTTGCCCTGCTAATTACCATATAACGAATTGACAATTTTCTTATTTTTCCGAGGTCATTATGTGTTGCTGAATCTTCATCAAGTTTTATTCTTTATTTTTACTATGTCTGAATCTCTAAATCTCTTTCTCCTTAAATATAAAACCTTTTATGACCTTTCACTTAACAGCTGAAGCCTCTGAAAAAGTTGGTTCTTTACATGGTTTCAGAGCCTCAATGTCCATGTGGTCATGAATTTGATCCTTAACATCTCATTCCTATTCTAAATTATTGTTGAATTTCACAACGTATACTGACCTATCCATGATTCATGCTTCAAGACCAAAGGGCTCTTGCATGAGGGGTAGTGTTAAATATAAAACTATTCTTGAGTTTTCATCTAATAGCTTAAGCTTTTAGAAGAGTTGTTGAGGCTATAGGGATTCAGGTAGAAGTGAAGGCTGGTGTGCACCACAACCATGAAGAGATTGGCATTGATGGAGTAACAGACAGCAGCCACATTGCTGGGTGAAAGGTGGATATTATCATCGTAATTCCTGAATAGTCAGCCAAGTCAAACAATGCAGACTACCAAAATGGTGGCCAGATGTTCCTTCACTTATTAGAAAACCAAATGACAGCGTGACAGGCCATGGTAGCTCATGGATGCTCTGGTGGCAACATGACTGGGTGGGTTTTGACAACCAGAAGCTGTTGAAGATTATAGTATGGTCAGCTGGTGGAGTTGATGCATAGACTTCTACAGCAGCAGTGGTGTGGAGGACATAAGAAAATGGAATGTGTCCTTATGAGAGCACGTGAGAGGTTGGTTTGACTTGAAAGCTCACAAGAGAAGTGGGTGTCAGCAGATGGTGGCAAGAAAACAATGTGATACGAATTGAGTAACAAGCACAGTGTTTAGTCTAAGAAAATAAGATAAAAGGGAAGAAAGTGCACAGAAATGATGAGAGCAAGGCTCCCCCATAGTCAGAGGTGATTCTCTGAACTTCCAATTCTCATTCCAAAATATCCATATCCCTTACACAATCCTCAATCCCCAATATAACAAAAAGATTCCCACTCTCTCTCTCCTCTAACTAACTTCCACTACTCTAAAAGGGCCTCAGACCTCTTTAAAGGGCTTGTCCCACCTAGAGGTAGAATTCCTATCACAATGACTACATGTTGGAAGGGCAACATGGTATAACTTAGAATTGGCACATTTGGGTGTATGGGCAACTGCAGGAATAGTGGCTGCCGTGTTAGAAAAGCCCAATGACAAAGATGAAACAAAAAGGGAGTTGGAAGGATAAAAGAATAAGAGAAGGCTAATCAAAAGGATAAAAGTGGAGCCCCTCATTTTAGAGAACTTGACAGCTGAATAGTGAAAAGATAGGTCACAGAAAAGGGGTACCACTTCAATGTCTTTTTTGAAATTATGGTGATTTAGGTAGAGAACGAGGAAAAGAGAGAAGAAAAACTTGAATAATATGCTAGTGTGTATATTGACATGTTACAGAACATTTATCATTAACCCTGTCCCTTATGTATAATTTTTCAAATACTCTAAACATATTTGTTAGGATAAATAGAAGCATGGCTTCTCTTATCCTGATGATTTTCATTTTATGTGCATATCAAATGATGGGAAAACCACTTGCTTGGTTCAAATTGGATCTTCTAGGATGGAATTCGCGCACCAAAAATAACCTAGAACGAGTTTTAAATTTCGATCGTATCTCGGTCTATAGAACTCAGATTTGAGTGATTCCAAAATGAGGAAAAAGATGACGCCCTAAACTTCAATTTAGGGTCAAGAAATACTAAAAACAGATTCGTAAAAACATGCAGAACGAACCTGAGAAAAATTGGACTGAAGGCACGATTTGGAGAACACAGAAATGCAGACACGAACAGAAAACGTGAAAGATAGAAAATCAAATAGGTGCCACAAACAACGAGATTTGATAAGCCTAGAGGATCGCCACAAGAATTGAGTGAATTCCTGATAAGATCAGTTGGTTCAAGGAAGAATCCTAGCAGAGACAATTCTCACACTTTTTCATTCAGTTCCAAAAGATTTATACAAATTAGTTCTCAACAAAATAAGAGAAATGTAAAATCCCAACATTACAAGCATAGCTAATATGTCTTAGTGGTTAAAGCGAGGCATAGTTTCGTTTGAGGTCAAGGGCTCAATATCGGCTGCAAGCACTTTATTATTATTATTATTATTATTATTTTTAACTAAATGACTAATTCTGTAATTGGGCCTTCATCCCAAGCAATCAACACATAGCAACTCTCCCTTGTGGGCCTCCAAGTGTTGGGTCTCTCCCTGCATTTGAACTACCCTCAGAATAGTCACCATATGTTTCAAAGCTTCTTGGGCCTTTTTAGCTCTTGCTCTTGTCATGGGTCCTCCTATGCCTTGTATTGGGTCTTGGGCTTCCATCTGGTCATGGGCTTGGGCTTTGATGCCCACATAATTCCCTCCTTCTTGAGAAACATTTGCCCTCAAATCTCTGAAGTCATCACCTGCATCAAAAAGAGTGAGATCAGCCACATTAAAAGTAGCACTTACCCCATATTTTCCTAGCAAATCAATTTTGTATGCATTATCTCTGAAGTCCCAAATTGAGAAGAAAATGGAAGGGTATGCAAACAAAGGAAGAAAAAAGGTAACATTTGAACCAGGTGATTGGGTTTGGGTACATTTTAGGAAAGTGCGGTTTCCTTCCCAAAGGAAGTCCAAGCTCATGCCAAGAAGAGATGGTCAATTTCAAGTACTGGCCAAGATCTATGATAACGCCTACAAAATTGATTTGCTAGGAGAATATGGGGTAAGTGCTACTTTTAATGTGGTTGATCTCACTCTTTTCGATGCAGGTGATGACTTCGTAGATTTGAGGACAAATACTTTACAAGAAGGAGGGAATGATATGGGCATCCAAGCCCATGACAACCACCAGACCCAGGCCCATGACCAGATGGAAGCCCAAGACCCAATACAAGACATAGGAGGACCTATGACAAGAGCTAAAAAGGCCCAAGAAACTTTGAAACATATGGTGACTATTCTAGGGGCAGTTCAAATGCAGGGAGAGGCCCACAAGGGAGAGTTACTAGTCTTATGTGTTGATTGCTTGGGATGAAGGCCCAATTACAGACTTAGTCATTTAATTTAAAACAAAAACAATAATAATAAAGTGCTTGCAGCCGGTTTTAAGCCCTTGACCTCAAACGAAACTATGCCTCGCTTTAGCTACTAAGACATATTAGCTATGCTTGTAATGTTGGGATTTTACATTTCTCTTATTTTTGTTGAGAACTAATTTGTATAAATCTTTTGGAACTGAATGAAAATGCAGAATGTCGTGTGAGAATTGTCTCTGCTAGGGTTCTTCCTTGAACCAACTGATCTTATCAGGAATTCATTCAATTCTTGTGGCGATCCTCTAGGCTTATCAAACCTCGTTGTTTGTGGTGCCTATTTGATTTTCTATCTTACACATTTTATGTTCGTGTCGGCATTTCTGTGCTCTCCAAATTGTGCCTTCAGCCCGATTTTTCTCAGGTTCGTTCTGCACGTTTTTACGAATCTGTTTTTAGTGTTTCTTGACCCTAAATTACAGTTCAAAGCGTCATCTTTCTCCTCGTTTTGGAATCACTCAAATCCGAATTCTGTAGATCAAGATTTAAAACTCGTTCTGGGTTATTTTGGTGCGTGAATTCCTTCCTAGAAGATCCAATTTGAACCAAACATGTGGTTTTCCCATTATTTGGTAGTTGAGTGACTGACTAGTGGAACTTTTTCTTACACCTACCTTTTCTATGAAGATTTTATGTGGACATTACTGCAAATCATTTGATGTTGCCTGATAGTATAACAAGCTGGTTGTATGAGAGATCTTTTATTGAAAGACAATGGTGGCCATTGGTCTGTAAATTATGACGAAGAATGGTTATGTTTCTCAAATTAGAAACCGATTAGGAAACTAGAAAAATTCTATTGAAATTAATATTGAGTGGAAGCATAACATAAATTGCTAGACGACTGTAGGGCTTTTAGCTAATAATTTTACCTTATTTATCAGAAAAATAAAGAAAGAATAAACCAGCACTAGGCTCTCTTTTCCTCTCATTGATTAGATATTTTATCGTTGCAAGATTGACTTTTGATGACAAAAATGAAATGTGTAAAGGGTAGTTGAAGTCTGTTCCATTTTATTTTCCTCAAACTGCATTGCTTGCTTCTCTATATTCATGGTGTGAAATTTAATTTTATCATTGTTCTAGGTCTTGTTTGGGAAAACTTCTCTAGAAGCTCTTCTAGGAAAGAAAATAAGAAAAAAAATGATATAAGTTTCTCCATAAATTAAAGTTTTGTCTTTTTTTATGCTCCATAAGCTAAAGTTAACTTATGCATATATATACTAAAAAAAATATTAACTCATGCTTAAGTTAGAAATCAAATTTTAGAGAAACTAATATGAGAGAACTTCAACTTAACTTATGCATATGCTAATTTTATTTTATGGAGAAATTCATTTCATTTTTTCTTTTTTATTTTTTTCTCCTAAAACTATAAAAGTAGGGTTGGAGAAGTTTATCTAAACAGGTCCCTAATATATTTTAACAGCTTAGACTCTGTTTCTGGTACTTGTTAAATACTGAACTATTGTAATGCAACTTGCAGGAATGCATCAGAAGAAGAGTTATGAAATCATTGTCTGCAAATCCTTATTGCTCTGGTGTGGCAAAGGCTTCTATGGAATCTGTATGGGATGTTTGTTACAATGATACAAAGCCTTATGACAGAGCTCCTTAACAAAACAATTGCCTGGTTGTTACTGCATTTAATATACCAGCAATGTGTTCCATTTTGGGCTTGGAACTTTTTAAGGTGATCAATATTGTGATTCAAATTTTCAAATTGAAGAAAGGTTAGTTCATTATTATTATTTTTTGGCTGATTTAGCCAGGCAACTCAATTTGAGAGGGTTGCACCGGTTTATATGTACGAAATTAATTAGAATGTACATCTAATTATGGATTGTCATATATAGATTGTCGTTTTATTTTAATAATTATTTTAAAAGTCATTAAGGTGAATTCATATTAATTGATGATATAAAAGTATTTTACATGGACTAAAGTTAAACTCTGTAGTGATGACTAAAGTTATATAAATCTTAGAATGTGATAAATTTAATGTTCTTTCCTATCAACGAGTTAATCAAGTGTACAAGTCTTGTAGAAAATGAGTATCGAGTATGAAAATAGGTGCTCAGATATTCAACTTACGAATGAATACATGAGAAATAAAGGGGAGCATGTTCACCCATTTCTTCCGAGGGAAATGTTATCTGTTGGTACAGTGATAATTATATACCTGTCACATTGTTTGTATTTTATTGTCTTTAAAAACTTATACGTACCCTTTTGCTCCTTAGATTGGGGAAGCGAATGAATCAAAAATAGTTTTTGAAAAGTTTTAAATGGAAGCATTTGTTATCAACATGTCTTTGTCCAAGTGAAACATGTTTTCTGTTCTCTAATAAATATTCAATTTTTTCAAAAATAGTTTTTGAAAAGTTTTAAATGGAAGCATTTGTTATCAACATATCTTTGTCCAAGTGAAACATGTTTTCTCTTCTCTAATAAATATTTAATTTTTGAGTTTGATTCTTAATAATTTTTTGTTTTGTGTTGAATTTTCTTTTCAGTTCATAATTTTCTTTTTAGTTTTTGATATTTTGTTTTGTTTATTGATAAATTAATGAATTTTGTATTTATTTTTTGACAAATTAATGATTTTTATTTTAGTTTCTATTAAACAAAAAATTTGTCCATTATTAGGAATTAAAAAAATATTAAAGATAAAAAATAAATATAAAAATTGAATATTTATTAAGAATAAAAAATATATTTAAACTATTGTTATATCTTTAACCCAATCAGCAGCTTGTTTGTGTTTCTTAGCCTAGGCCTAAATTTTCTTCCCTTCCACCATAAGTAACCAGGGGACTCTATACAATTACAAGGCCATGGATCAAGTGGTCAAATCAACATTGCTTTATTCCTTTTCAAAGGTTGATGTTTCGTTGCACTATAAAGAAACAGAGAGAGGCTAACATGTCACGCACACAAATCAATACTGTCTTCATTTCACATATCAGCGTGTGCCACATTAACCTATGAGTCTATGACCCCTACTCTTTGTTCTCTACCTTTGTTGAATATAAATACTAGCATGTCGTGTTCAACAATATCAACATGGTAGCTAGTGTTGAAGGAGTAAATAAAGTGAAAGAATATGAATAAACTGGCTTAACATGAAGGTGGTGGTGGGGTTTCTTAGAGTGATTCTTTGCTTAATCTTGCTCAGTCAGTATCAAACATTTTCTGTTAGACAGCTCCACCATTCAGGTATATATTTAGGATAAAACTTAGATGCACTACCTCAGCCCTTAAGTATTATTGTTTTCTGCCGTTCTCTAATCAAAATTGAAGTTTTACCTTACTAATCCATGAAATCTTTTAATGCAAATTTTATTATGCAGAATACCAAAGTAAAACTCTAATTCTGATTGGAGAATGGTAGAAACTATACCTAAAGTACTTGATTTAAGTTTCCTCCATATATTTGCTCGCAAAAACATTCTTATATTTTTTGTGTCATTCAGCAAAAACATTTGAGTGGCTTGCAGGTTCAAAAGGACTGCATGAGCATGATCAGCAGCAACACATGAAAGGGAAAAACCATGTTCCTGGATGGTGGCATGTGGATTATTCTCTGCCTCACAGACGAAGGCCTGTGCATAATAAGTTGGAGCCCTAATAATGATGTTTATGTTTTTTTCAGCCTAAAATGTTGTAGGAGATGTAATTAGTGTCTATTTTATATATATGCAGCTGTAATGTTATCTACCTAAACAATAACTCTAATTTAGATGCCTCTTGACATCATGAATTCATGTATGTGTCACCATCTAGGTTTTGGTAGTGCCTCTACATATATCATTAGTAGGCATAGCCTAACTAGCCTCACTATTGCAAGAATGTATCTTGCAAGATATTATAGCAAGTTTCTGGCCTTTATGTCTAGTTTTAAAATATGGAAAGCCTATCATTATTGCATTTGAATTTTAAAACGATAGGAGTCATTTATATCATATTAGGAGTTATAAGATTGATTTAATATTAAAAGAAGAATGGAGGAAGAAGAAATGATGAGTTCAAATTTCCTAATCAGAAATTTAATAACTAATATTTATGATAAAAAAATTACATAACGATCACAATTTCATTTATTGCTCATTACAAAAAAATTGTGCATTATCCATGATATTGTGTTCATAATTGTTTTATAATGATTGCATTGATATTAAACTTATGACTTCATGCATGTTATCTCAATACTAGCTATTTGACCGATTTCAGTAAATGTTGATTTTACGGTAGCTATAAGTTTATTTCTATGCATGTGCTATTGTTTACACTATCTATTATTAATTATTAAATACTTCTTCCGTTTCAAAATAATTATCATCTTAAATTTGACTAAAAAAAAGTTAATAAATAGATAAAAAAGTAAAGCTTTTACAAAATAACCTTATATTATCAGTAATTCATTTATAATTTTTTTTATTCATCATTAGTATAATAAGGAATATAAATAAAAAAGTAATTAAATTATATATAAAAAACTAAAATGATAATTATTTTAAGATTTTTGTACATACCAATTATTATGAAACGAATGAATTATGAAACGAATGAAGCATTTTTTTTATCCATATGAATTGACACAATATATTATACAATAATTTGAACAACGAAGTGTGGAAAAAGAAAGCATGAAAAAAATATGAGATGTATTATATAGAAGTTGTGACATAATGATTTTTAAAATAATTATTACAAAAATTAATAAATATATAATTTTTAAAATATGTGTGTATGTTGTGCGTGCTTGTGTGAGTAGTAATCAAGTTACTCAACAGAGTAATTTTTTATAGTTATTTTTCATTCTTATTATTAATGATTAAAATTAATTATTCATTAAAATCATTATATTTTTTAAAAAATAATTATAAAAAAAATAAATTTGAATAATTACTCTTAGAATCTCTTTGTATAAAATGATGATGCTGATATCACAATCATTTATATTTTACTCTGAACTTTATGGGTATTTTAAAAGGATAGTCAAAGTCTATTTTGACCAACATGTGCTGAAAGAAGAAATCCTCCAACATGGTTACTTTTAGAGTGTTCATCCCACTAACTCATTCTAGTATGAATTTAAGTTGGATTTGTATTTAAAAAAATTAGATTTGATGTGTTTCAAATATGAATTTGAGCCATACGCTCTATAAAAAATTATATTAACAACAAGATTTATTAACTTAATTAGTAATATTTTACATATTATGATATTATATGAATTTAATTTAAGTTTATTCACTGTGTAAATTTTTTTACATGGTAATTAATGATTAATAAATTTATATTTTTATAATAATAATTTAAAAATCATTTTTATGATATTTTTATTGATTAATAATATAAAATGTTTGTATTTTCAATACATGAGGATTAAACTTATACTGTATTTATACTGATATTATTTTTAAGAATTTAGCTTATATATACAATTGGTGTAAAATAATCTGACACAAATATCTAATAAGATTTAACAATTGTATCACATAACCTTATTCATTAATACGATGTGGATAAATCATATTTTTATGGGATGTCTATGTAAAAATATTTTAGACTAATAATGTTTACAAACCAAATATTTTTTATAAATACATATTGTGAAATATTTCCTAATTATATTTTTGTACTTCTTTAATTATATGATTTAGCCATATAAATGTTAAGATTGATATATTATATTTACAAATCAAGTTAACTTGATCTCAACTCATATATTATTCATATATTATCTAGAGTTTTGATTAAGTCGACCTTATACTGAAATAAACAATGTTATAAAAAAAATTAAAAAAGGTAAAAAAATAAAAATTTGATTTTCGTATACCATTTAATAAAGTATTTTATACTTTGAAGTAAACAAAAATTAATAATCTTACTGTGCACTACAATTTAATAATATACAATTTTTTTTTTAGTTTCTAGTACATTTTAATTGAATTAAAAAATGAAATAAACCATTTCTAAGCGGCTTGCATGGACACTTGGAATTACCTCTATAATTTGAGACTGTTTTGTACAATAATAACGCATAGACCAAAAGCAACAAGCCAACAACAGTAACAAAAAGTACCAGAGAAAGACCAAAAGCAACGATAAATTATTAAGAAAATGTAGAAAAATATCTTGTTCAAAGAGGAAAGGTAAAAA
Organism: Glycine soja; assembly: GCF_004193775.1. NCBI lineage: Eukaryota > Viridiplantae > Streptophyta > Magnoliopsida > Fabales > Fabaceae > Glycine > Glycine soja. Next base: position 6,631,944 of record NC_041017.1, read on the forward strand.
TGTCTTCCCCCAAAAATGCTATCTGTATCCTAATAAAGGATGCACATGCAATGCAATCAACAGTGATTTGTGGTTTTCACAATGTTCCAATAGGCACCAGGCATGTTTATTGTTCAGTCACTTTCCTCTTATTAAATTAGGTAAAATAGTAAAATTCATCCAAGTGTGAGAAGTTAATAAATTTATCTCTATAAGTTAAAAATTTAAATTTGATTTCTAAATATATAAAAAATATAATAAATTAATTCTCTAGATAATTTAATTATAAATATTTTTTAACTTTGTAATTTAATATTAAATTAATCTTTGAAGATTACAATTTAATAATAAAATAATCTCATAAATTTAATAACATAATTTATTTATTATATTTTTAAAAATTTAAAAATTAAATTTATATTTTTTATCTTTTAAAATTAATTTATCACCCCAATATATTTTCATGAACGAATTTAATTATTTATCTTATTAAATTTCCTCTTTTTTCCTAACATTACCGTGTCAATTTCAGGTGGTTACAAGTCATTTAACATTCTTCCCTTGTGTCAGACTCACCTTTGTGCATAGTACCACGTATCGAGAAAAGTATATTTGGGTATCTAGTCATGTGCATCACTAATTAATACTAAATTTGTATTCATCCATACAATAATATATATAAATGCCTATTCATTCATACAATAATGTATATGTGCATCACTAATTAATACTGTAAATGTGTATTCATTCATACAATGATATATATATTTTTGGAGCTCAGGAGGTTATAGAATAATTAGGCTTTTAGATGTTTTTCGCGGATTATATTATATGGACATTGGAGATTGGACACGTCGAGTTTCGTTGTGTTCATCATGTACCCTGTCCTGGATACAGTGTAACATTTTAATTAATTTCATAAGATATTTTAAATTTTTATTATAATATAATGTTTTGAAATTCATATTTCAAATCTATTCAACCTTAGTTTTATGTATGTATACGTTGATTGTTGGTGATTTGGTGGACCGTTGGCTTAAATATTTTTTTATTTTTATTTTTATGATTTAAATATGTTTTTTATATTTATAAAATACAACCTTTTCAGATTATTATATTTTTTTTTTTACTTTTGATACCTATAATATTTTTATGATTTGTTTTCATATTTATTATTAGTCTTTCATCTCCCTTTCTTTCCTTTCAACAATGATAAAATCCTTTATTATACTTCACCCTTGGTGTCGCACCCCTCCATCCCCATCATTAGAGGTATTTGCCATGCGATTTTAACTTAAAATTAGTTCAAATCAAATAAAAGAATTATGTACAATATGATTTGGTTTAGTTTAAATTATTTATGAAATCGGAACTAAATCAAATCAATATTTTGTAATTTGATTTAGTTATGCCAGTGAGTATTAAAAAAAATACTAAATAAAATTATTATAATTAAACAAAACTTGAATAATATCTAGTCCAATTTGAAATGAGAGAGTAGAGATCGAGTGTTAAACGTCGTTTACACATAAGCTTAAACTTAAACTACATGTAGTATGCATGAGTCTTGAGTCCTATAATAATTAAACTTAAACTAACAAGTGCAGTTCGATTTGGTTTGGTTCAATTTTTGCATGTTAAACCAAAAATTGAATCAACCCGCTCGGTTGGGAAAACAAAAACCAAACTAAATCAATGCTCTTCGATTTTTTTTGTAGTTTGTGGTTTTTTGGTTGGTTTTCGGTTTACACTCAATTTTTCAGTTTTTCAACCCCTGCCCACCATTACCCCTCTCCTTTCTCAACATTATTGCAACAAAAAATTTGGCATTCACCCCATCGTCTCAGATTTCTGCTTCAAACTTTGAGATATGCACATCTAAATTCTAGTTCTAGCTTGGAAGAGATTGCAATGCTAGGTGGAGAGTGACACATCGACAGAAAGAATGCACTATGAGTGAAATCTGAAAGCGATAGTGAAGAGCAAATTGACGGGATTCTCGAAGCGACAGTGAAAAAAAACCAGACACGCTTGCCATTGTGACACCACCCTTCACCACCGACGGAGAACTAAAATGCCCCCCCCATAGAACCAGATTTGTGCCCTTTTGGTACCCAACGTGAAAGTGTGAACCCTTACCAGTTTTCCCCCACCACCATTCCGTTAAACCACCGCCACGGGTTTTGGATCGCGACACCACCATTCACCATCGTCATTTTTGGTTTTGCATATTTGTATTTTGTGGATCTAAGTTTTTGTAGATTTGGATTGAAGATAGATGAACGAGTTGTTTTATGTCATGTTTTCCCTTTCCTTAATTCGAGCTTGTGATGATTTGATCTCCTTTTTGGGTTGCACGCTATGGCTTTTGGTTGTTGAATTGGTTGTTTTGTGATGTTGATTTTCCTTGATTTTAGATCTCTTTTGGTTTGAATTTGGGTTTCATTATGGAAATTTTGGTGTTTGTTGTGTATTGTTTGGAAATGCTCATTTGGTTAGAATTTAAAAATGTAAAAACATTTTCGATGGTGTGTGGAAAAGGGGAAACATTTTCCAATGGTTAAAAAAAAAACTTAATGATGTAAAAAATTGGAGGACGACAACTCAACCAAATCAAAACGATGTAACATCAATAACTTGACACTTTATCTGTCATGTCATCACTTAACGGATTAAGTTTGTGTTTGGTTTGGCGTTGAAGAATTGATTTTGGGTCTAGAATTGATTTTAGATACATTTTCACATGTTTAATTTCGCATTGAAGAAGAATTCAAAATTATTTTTGGATCAAGAATTGATTATGGGTTGAAGCAACTTTGAGTAGTTTATACGTTAGAATCAAAATTTTATATCGAATTTTACTCCTAACTTAATTTTATAAAAAAAATATCTAAACATAAACAATATCACTTCAAAATTAATATTATAATATCTATTCCATTCAAAATTAATTTTGTCAACACCAATCCAAACACATACTAAGACTAATGGCAAGTACGAAAACCAAACATAAAAATATTACAGGTACTAAAAGCAAAAATATAAATAAATTAGGTAGTAATATGAAAAAGAAATATTTTATAGGTATAAAAAAATATTTAAACATTTTTTCACTATGCACAACACGATTTACAAATTAACTTAAATATGTTTTTGGTACAAAGTGATAGAATTTTTAAGAGAAAAAAAAATAAAATAACTTTTTTTATTACGAACCAAAAAGGGAGTTTTTTTGAAAGGTAAATAAATAATATTCTTAAAACTCAATTATATGCACAAGTAGAGTTTATCCAATGAGTGTAATTCAGTTGACAATACACACTAAGTTTATGGAAATGATCTAATTTCAATCCCGGTAAAATATATTCTTAAAAAAAACAATGAATTTTAAGTATAAACTTAACGATATTGTTTGTCTCACAAAAAATCAAAACTTATAAAAATACATTTATTTCACTAATGAGAGAGGAAGGCCCGACGATACCAAACCAAAGAAAAAAAATATATGCACAAGTAGTGCCCGAAGCCCCAAACTACAACAAACAGCTAATTAAGTACAAATATTGTGCAACACCTATACAAAGCAACTAATATAATAAAATAGCAACATATTACAAGTATGCTTTATATATGCTTAGATTTCCTCTCAACCAAAAGCTACATGATCCTCCCATCCTAGCTTTGGTGTCACCTGCAAGAGTCCAACTCTGCTGCAAAATTATAATCAACAGCAAATCTACATATTCCTTAAAAAAAATTACTGGACAACAAAATTCAGTCATTGATAAATGACAAAAGAAAAAATATTTAAGTCAAATTTATTTAAGATTTTGAAAAAGGTCGCAACTACTCATAAGCATCACATACTCGTAATAAGATATCAATTTTGGGCAACGCAGGTTACTTATGGGTTTCAAGTGTTCCTGTGAATTCACCACAAATGTCATCGCCGAGTTTCATGAAATCATGCGTGGCCGGGCTACAAGTAGCTTGGGATGATGACTTTACAAATGTCATTCATGAGTCAGATTGGTTGCTAGTTCTTCAAATGCTGGATCTGAATGACACTATTTTTCATTCATATATATGTAGCTTTTATTCGAAGAATCAACAATTCCAAAGTGTGCCAATTGAACCTTTTCTTTAAGCACATTTATCGTGAAGGTAACCAATGTGTGCTGAGTTGCTAGCTAAGCTTGGATCATTATCTAATGTGGAATCAAGAACAATTTTATTTGTATATTTTTTTATTTTTAAAAAATAATTTTATTTTTCGTTCCATGATAAAGTGAATATTTCATTATCTTACTATACCATATATTAATTCCTTTACCTTGAGTTGTGTTTGAATATAAAATAGTGTGATTTGAACGCGCTTAAGCTCGTATGGAAGACTTTTATCTAACGATGACACTATTTGTCTATTTATAGATTAACATGTTCTTCATGTAATCATGTTTAAGTGTTAAAAGGATTAAAAAAAAAATAAAACCGATATTATAATGAATTGGTCTATAACCTGATGCACAAGACGGGTTAGTGCTGGGTAAACTCGTCATTTGTCTTGGAATCTTTAACAAACATCACCAAATTGCAAGATTTTTTTTCTTTGGTTTACAATGGGGCTAGAAGCCCAAACTAAAAGCCACGAAAGAACTGAACAACAGCAACATCTGCTAACAAAGCAATCTGTACGCCTGGCGGAGGTTGATCAAACACATGAACCTGTTAGGAAGTTCCACATCGCCTGTCTCAGTTTTTGAGGTGCAGCTTATATATCTGTTGGACAATTTCACTTAGTATCAATTGATTTTAAAATGAAATCTAATATAGTATCAAAATCTCTTATTAACCTCTTAAAGCTTCAAAGATAACCACCGAAGTAGAGTCCACTCAACTGATATACTCCTGAAAGAAGCAGAAAAAAAGGTGATAGTTGTCAAAATGATAATTCTGATGATAGTTGAGAAAAGATCCATTCTGATATAGATCAATGAAGTTCAACTTATATGACTTTAATCACTTAAATTTTACATATTTAATCAATTTACTTAAATACTTCAAAATTATTACTAACGTTATTAGTATATGAATTATTACTATCAAATTTATCAATAATTTAAAAACTAATTTATAACGAAAAAAAGTTAAAAAAATATAAAAATAAGGATGAAAAAAAGTTCAAAACTAATAGAAGATACTTTAAAAAGTTTAAGAACTAAATAGATAATAAATCCATTAGGTAAATACATTATTAATTATTATATTTAAACATTTAAGGACTTTAACTCAATTAGTTGAATAATTAATGTGACTTTTCTTGCCTTAAAAAATTTATTATATTTAAAATATTAATTTATTACTAATTGATTACTAATATGGTTCATCGCAAACAACGTAATCCTGTGCACGCTGCACTGGCCAGTGTAGCAAACATACGCACTCATAACTGCTTACAACTTAACGATATTGTTTGTCTCACGAAACGTGTAAGTATATTGCAATAACCCCACTTTCCTCGCTTTAAAATATTTTGTGCATGTCTTTCTCTTCTTCCCTTTGCGCTACGTCAAGATGTTTAAAGTCACCGTTCTTGGTAGCGGCAAAGCTTATTGCTTCCACCACCTCCAGGCTTGCCTCCTTCCATGGTAACTTTTTTTTTTCTCACTTAACCATTTTTTTGTTTGATCAAAATGTAGCGTTTTCTGATTAAATTTATCTTTATTTAAATTTGATCCCTTTTGATTAAAATTAAATTTAGTCGTGTGATGTCTGAATATTTTTGGTACAATTCTCTAACCAAATTTTGATATTCATTATGTAATCAGTGTTGATATTTGATGTCAATCTTCCAATTTTAAGTAGATAATAACAGTAAATATACTTAAAATATTACACTTAAATTTTGTCTAATTATAAATTATACAATCAGTAGATAGATTCAAATCTCTTGTTTGAAGTATTTCTTCAGCCTGTTGCATGTGTTAATTGGAGTGGAAAAAGAACAACACTTGATATGAACTTTGAATAAGAGTTAGCTTCCTAAGAGAACTTTCTGAGTATTGCAGACATTCTATCCTTGTAAATGCATCTAAAGCATGCTTTGTAATTGTACATGCCTACAAGTTAGAAATGTAACTGTAATCAGAATTTATACTAATATTTATTTCTTAGCATGAAATACCACTTCCCTGAGCTTTTAACAAAGAGTATACCTGGGTTTTTGATAGCCGATATTAACTATGGCAGATGGTGGAAAGCGACCTGTGCTGATTGCATGAAGAGAGGAAAAATGTGTAGCCACCTTTACACAACCAATAACACTTAGAAAAAATATAAAAAATTAGTTTAAAATAATAAATATACCATTAATTTAGATATTTTAATATATGTTACTTTTATTTTATTTGATTAGAATCTCTTTATTTGTGTTTACACAATGTTGCTGTGTCCGTATCGCGTCCAATATCCTTGTCAGAGCCCATGCTTCATAAACCACAAAGCAGCCTTAAAAGTAAAATTAAACAAATGTAAATACTTGTCGAGTTTAGTTCCCTTTTTCTCTACTCAAAATCTTGGTACATGGCTGTGGTTTTTGTTTTATTTTTCCAAATCATAAAGTAGAACACCTAAAACAGAATTTGAAAAAGAAAAAAAAAGTGAACAATTTAATTAATTAATACCTGCATTTTCAAGGTCTGGAACAGCAACTACATTTTTACCAAGCTTGATTCCAGGGAGATACTTGACATTTTCCTGCCAACAAGAACAGTAAATTATTTAATATTGATTGAATAAAAAAATATTGCATACAGAATGAAAATGAAATGCATGGCTAGCCCTTACATTGGTCTTGCTGATAACATCTGTGAGCTTCTCCCCACTTGGTAATTTTTCCTCGAATACCCACATCCTCACTTCATCTGATTACATCGGAGAATTCATTAAATAAAATGGGAAAAGTAACATTCAAATGGGAATTCTATTTGCTTATATGGGGGAGGTTTAAAGCACTTATGATTCCAAAAAAAAGAATTGCGTTATATATATATATATATATATGACACATGCAACAGGCTGAAGAAATACTTCAAACAAGAGATTTGAATCTATCTACTGATTGAAGTTTCCAATTTTGAGAATGTATTAAATGATCCATTTGTTTTAATCCCTTATATGGAGCAATTGCTTCCAGATTTTGTTTGTTGTAAAACTACCTCGTCTAGGATCAATATTAGTATACACAGTTATTTTTAATTCCCCCACCTCCCACTTTGGTTTTATCTTATTTTGTGAGTTGGAGAGAACACATCAGGGTAATTTACACCATTTCGTTTGTAATGGGATGTTAATTACCATGTGCAATTAACCAAGCATAGACACTCAACACAACTAGGACATGATCATTTTTATAGAATTAATGTCTAAAATATTGGACTCAGACCATATACATATATAAAAAAGAAACTCTAATGAAATTAAACGAGTAACATAACAAAAACAAAATATCGATATGTTTACCTTTTTAAATCAATTTTCTATATTTTTCTACAATGACAAGCCTTAAAAAGGCAAGAGACATTATTTTTGTTAATATTGTATACTTTTTTTTTAAACTGACTTTTCCAAAAGTTATAAAGTGAATAATCTTTTTAATAATATTAACTTGTGTTCATATGTAGGTGTTAGTTCAGGAGTCCAAACTATGTTAAAAATAGAGTTAAATATTCAAGTTAACCAAAAGTAATTAGACATCTAATTAAAAGTGTTAAATAAGTATTGAAGAGTGTTGAAAACATATTTGAACAAAAGGAATGTTAATGCTTTATAACAATTAACTCAATGTCCTCATTGTAAACTAGTCATGTAAGATAATATTTACAAGTTATTTTTTTTGTTGTTCTCTCATTACATCGATATATTACGACTAACATTATTATTCAATAATTTTCCATTAGAGAATTTATTTTAAAATGTATTGTTGGATTGAAAGTTATTATTACATAGATTATATATATAAAATTTTACATCAATGTGTACTATGATTAGTATCATGTGTGCTTTTCTTTAAAAAAAACATCACGTGTAATATATGGAAACTAATTGATTATATTATTATTGTTTAATTTTTACAAAATATTAAGATAATGATTTAAAAACTTATAATCCAATGGTTAATGTACCCAAAAAAAATCCAATGTTTAGATTGACAAAAATACATTCTATTTAAAGTTATTAATGATGTAAGAGTACTAAAGTCTTGCATAAGTATAAGTCTAAGTTAATTCCTCCTAAATTTAGGATTGTATATTTACTTAAACATTATAAATTAACTTGATATAGACAGCACATTACTCAAACATCCTAGTTTTAAGAAATAAATTTAAAGATTGCAAGAGAAAGACATTAAAAGTAGAAAAATACATTATATATCTTTTTTAAAAAATGTTATATGTGAGTTTGGTTTGGTGGTATTTAAAGTGTATTATTTAGATTTAGATTCTTAGTTTTTTTTTTCAGAGAAAGATTTAGATTCGGTATACTTGCATTTGAATTTTGTATTTCTAACTCTTGTTTTTCTCTGTTTTCACTGTATTTAGATTTGTCTTTCTTTTTATTCATTAAATAACTTTTAAGTATCTATGAAATATGATATTTTAGTTTTGATATCTAACCTTTTTTTATTTTGGTAGTTCACATTTTGTTATTTTTTTTTAAAAAAATATCTATTGCTGAATCAATAATTTTTTAAATGATTTGAATTTAATGACATGACATTTTGTTAGTCATACCAGTTAAAAATTTCCAAAGAACAAGTAGTTATTTCAAAAATAAGAATTTGTCAAACATACCAAAATAAATAAATAAAATAAAGCTTAGATATCAAAATCAAAATACTCCTACTTTATAGGTATCATAAAGTTATTTAAGCCATAAATAAATCCTTAAATTGGTTATTCAAATACTATCGTATCATCATATTAGTCCACCATTTTTTTTTTATTAAATTAGTCTTTAAAGTTTAAGAATTGATCACAACATTGATCCTTAGCTAAAACTAAAATAAGAAATGAAAATACAAATATAAGAATTTCTTTGTATCTTTTGATAAAATATTTTTGACAAATTTTTCAAAAGATTAATGTGCTAACATGCTAGTAGCATTTGTCACATAAAGTGGGAGAGTGCAACAGAGGTAAATAGGCCATACCATATGAATGAAAAGTGAATCTCACTATGACACCAAACCCTTTTCTTCAATGCTAAATAGTATTCATATCTGATATAAGCCATACTACACAACATGATGACCAATATAAAAAAGAAAAAGAACCCCATAAAACCAACCCATGCATGAATATAATTTCACTATAAGAAGAATTATTATCCACTCCTTATTCTGTCCAGCCTGTCAACACTCTTCCTTGCTTTTTCTAATTGATGGTCAATGCTTTTCCGGGACTTCTCATGACAATCCACACTTCTCCTAGACCTTTCCTTGTGATCAAAAGTCATTCTCAATTTCTCTAACATATCAGAATTATTAGACAAGTTTTTCAGCTTTTCTGGCTTGTCTGTGCTCTTCCTTGGCTTTTCTCTACGATCAGTGCTCTTTCTACTTACTTCAAAAATATCTGTACTCTTTCGAGGCTGCTCAAACTGGTCTGTGCTCCGCCGGAAACTGTATCGTTGCGATGGAGACTTCTCAACTGTTGTTATGAACTTCTTCAGATGCCTGATGTACTCAGGAAAGAGCTCCAAATCACAATGGTTTCCTCCTTTGAGCCACAGTGGTTCGTACTTCTCTTTACACAGTTCCCAGAGTTGCTTGCCATGGGAGCAATCTACAACTTCATCTGAAGTACCCTACACAATGACTATGTATTTATTTGGAGGATTTGCAACAATATTGTAAAATTTTAAAAAGATATGTCACTATGTATTTATTTGGACTAATTATGCATTGTAGTTTGAACTTCAAATGCTGTTAGCTACCACTCTAATTGCGATTGCATGGCAGCACATTCCAAAATCTTACACTGGAATTATTCTATTGACCTCAGCTAATTCATTTAGGTTGAAGAACATAGCAGACAAGCATATGACAAATATGAAATGGTCTGAAGGTGAAAAGTATGAAGGTATTCTTCCTTTACATTCGGAATTATGAAATGGTCTGAAATATGGCAAATATTTTTAATCATGAGAATTGAGAAATCATATACAAGAAGGTTCCTAAAAGGATGACAGCCTGCATGACAAGCATTGACAAGTTTCACTAATATCTGATGGAGCATCCTTTTAAACCATAGAGAAGTTGATATGCATAGCAAGCAAGGTCCAAAGAAGAGTACAAAACCATTGGCATTTTGACTGCAATCTTGCTTTCAAATATACAGTTATATTTTTCAGAAAACAAAATAGTGGCTCAATGCATGAGCCAACCACCATGATTTTTTAGGCACAACCTATGAATTGTAATGCTGTATCAGCAACAAGAACCAGGGACAAGTAGGTCGCAAGGCAGCAACCATAGCTGATGTAGGGTTGCATTGTTAGCTTATGTTATTTCAATTAGGTTTTAATTCTGTAAGATTTTAATTTGAAATTATTTTGTTATTTAGGGAGCACTCCACACCAGAGGAGTACAAAGTACTCTAGGTTTTTCAGGGGAGTACCCTGCCAAGAAGAGCACTCTTGGATAATGGATATTTTTGTGTCATTATCCTTGCCCCAAAGTTTACCCTCCACAGTTGAACTCTTCCTGAATAAATTTATCTATCTAGAGCAGTTTGGTGGCATGTTGATCATAAAGTTCATGGCCCGAAGAGCCAATCATAGGCACAAGACTTACAAAATATCAATCACCAAATAATTAAGTGCATTATCCATACAGAAATAGAAGTAAACTATAACTGCTTTTATTAGAGCATTTTGTCCTTTCACATTCTGAAAAACATAAAAAAAGGTGCTTGGCATACAGATTTTTTTTTATTATTTCTGAACTTTTTGTTCTAAATATTCAAAATGAAAAATATTTTTAAATATTCAAAGTCTAGAACTACTAAAAAAAATCAATAGAAGGAAAACAAGATCAAGGGTGTCAAGAAAAATAACAGAGGATTAAAAAAGATGCCAGTCAAGCATCCTAGATAAAATATAAAAATGGAAAATGTCAGAAGAATGTAACTAACCCTGAAGCCAAGCCCATACAACTAAATTACAGATGCATTTACATTTCACAAGAAATATCTCTGAAGCAAACTTACATGAATTATGAGAACTGGACAATTAACTTGCGGAATCTTGTCAATATTCTGCATATCAACACAAAGCAGCATCTTATTAGATTAAGAAATTCACATATATGATGAGAAATAAAAACAGCATATATACTACCTTATATATGTCAAACCAGTATGTACGCTTTACTGGATACATGACCCTTAAGCCAGAAAGTATGGGACTGTGCAGAACAACAGCTCTTAATTGAGGCAACCTAGCTGCAAGATCCAAAGTTGGGCCACTGCCAACAGATTGCCCATAAAGGATTATGTCTTCCTGCTTGGCACCATAACTTTCTTCTAGACACTTGTATGCTGCCTCAATATCTGAATATGTATTCTGCTCACTTGGCTACAGTACAAGCAAAACAATGTTCATCAGCATGAAAGTTTACAACTCTACTACTATCCAAAATTAAGCATAAGACGAATCACGACATGGCATGAACAAGCATTTCACATAAACACAAACCTTCCCTGATGACTGTCCGTACCCAGAATAGTCATACCTGCACAAAATCATAGATTGTCGTGAGAAAAACTCCCATTTCACACTCAATCTTTCTGGTTCAGCTCAATTAACAATATTCACTTTAACCAAATGCTCTGCTCTACAAATAAAGTACATGTAATCACAGATTTTTTTGCCACAAAGGGTAGTCCAGTATTAACAAAATAGAGCAATGTCACAAAACTAAAATAAGTTACCCTGCTTGTGTTGCTCTAATGTCATGATCAGGAACTTGAATTGCAAACACAATTATAAAGTAAGACTCTATTCGAATAAAATTCTGATAAACACTTATAGAAGAAAATAACAAGGTAAAACGGAATAAGCTTCTCTCACAAGTTAAATTTAACTTATGCACAAGTTAACTTGTAAAAAATCTCTTATTTAGCTTCCCTAAAAGCTTATTTTAACTTATGCATAATCTAAAGTTAACTTATGGGAGAAACTTAATTTATTTTATCTTTTTAATTTCTTTTCTTGTAAGTGCTTATAGAAAAAAATTTCAAACAGGACCAACTTTTCTCCTTATACTTATATAGAGAAACTTATCCAAACAAGATCTTAATTCTCTTATAAGCTTATACAAACAAAGTCTAACACATGCACAGAGATACGGTAAGTAAAGGTAATTGACTGACACCAATTAAATATAAAAGCACAACATTAAGGAGGTGATTTCTACATACGCAACGTAACCACGCGGTTAAAAGATTAAGAATAACGATTAACCGGTAGTATAGTTATTATAGTTATATTTACAAACCCAAATGAAACAAGACCAATCCTATTACTCACAAATCAGACATTCAAAGACCCAACAAAAACAATGGTTGGTATAACTGATAACAGCCCTTGTGTCCCTTAATCAAGTGGTTTAGGATACTGGTTAGTCCTAGGATATGGAATAAGTTGTGTTGGAATGGAAATATCTACTTTAACTGCACTCGGTTGTTGACAAAGATTAGCTACGGATTCCGACCCACAGGAACTATTTCATATCAATACTATGCTTAGGAAAAAAAATCATAGCAGACAACTCTAACTGATCACGAATTCAGTAAAAAAAAAAAAAAAAACTCTAGCTGATCACGAATTCCACACCTCCCAATCAAAACCACTTCGATTTCAAAAATCAAAATTTGCAGAAACGCCCTCAGAAAAAGGAAAACAGAGACTCTGAGCAAAAGAAAAAAAAAAGAAAGAAAAAGGACGAAACTGCAAGAAAACACAGAACTCACCCCATGAGGTTAACGCGGAGGTGGATGCTGAGCTGGATGAAGAGCTCGTACATCTGGCCGAGATCAGCTGCGTTGCCGTGGGAGTAGAGCACGGTGGACGTCGCCATCGGGTGCCGTATGTACAGCGCCACAATCTCCGTGCCCCGCCGCGTCGGCAGCTTCTGGATTTCCACGTTCTCCCTGTGCGGGAACGGCGTCAGGAGCAGCAGCCCCGTCATGTCGTCCGTCACCACCTTGTACGACGGCGGATTCGGCGGGAAGAACGCGAACTTCGCCGCCATCGAGGACGTCACCCCTCCCATAATAATTCACACGCACACACACACACGTTGTTGAAATGATGAATGAATTGGTGGTTTATTAGATCTTCTTCTTCTTTTTTGGTTAGGACGAAAAGCGAAAGGGAGAGTGGTGATAGTGAAAGAGAGCTTCTTTGTGTATATGCTGTGTGTGGTGCTTTAAACTTGATTAGTTTATTGAGACTGAGATAAGAGAGAGAGAGAATGCTTCTTTTTACTACTACTACCAATTGGACTTGGACCAGTGAACATGACCTTCATAATATTGTCATCGATTATTTCCTATGATTCTTTTCCGCTGCATAATTTGGTCTGTTTTTTGTTTGTTAATGTTATATCACCATTTGCTCTGTAACCACCCATCAACAGTAAGGTAACCAGAGAATACTACAATTAAAATTTGTGTACCATTAAGAAAATCCAATGATGATTTCATTCTTATAAGGTGATTGTTGGATTGAAAATATATATATATATATATTTGTTAACAACACTTAATTTTAACTCTTAACTGATGTAAGATTTTGTGATCATCAAAATATCGTATTTGTTATGTAATTTTTATCTTGTCTAATTTCTTTCTGCTATTTGATTGATAAATTGTGTGTACAAGTTGTTGAAGGTTACTGAAGAAATTATAAAGTTGCAACAAAAAAAATAAAATGTGCGCATATTTAATGTCCTGTTCCCCGAAAATGCGCATACGTTTTCAAAAGAAGGAATTCAAGTGAATTGTACATTTTTTTTAATAAAATAAGACGGTTAGCGCGGCAATATGGTAATAAGAATGGAAAAGAAAAGAAAGTTTCAATAGATCGTTTTGAACCATGTGCGAAATTGTTAATTGCGTTTTTATTTATCGGGTGGATTGTTTGTGATTTCATTAAAGTCTTTTATAAAAATAAAATAAAAACTACAAGTCAAAATATTTTTATACGAATATTTTAGACATATTTCCTGTGAGGTTATTAGTAAGATTAATTTTGTTATGTATAGACAAGCACACGTATTTGTTTTAGCATCTTGATATAGGTCTTCTTGTATTAGGGAGGTTTTTTATTTTCTTTAACTGCGGGAGTATGTCCCGTTTATTATTGTATCATTTTGATTTTAATATAATTTACATTTTAAAAAAAATACTTTAGGCATATCATGTCTTGAAGTCTCACTTAGACATTTTTTATCAATAAAATTTAGTCTAATCGATAAAAACTAATCTCATATCTCAAAAAAATATACGTTCGAAATTAATAGGAAAACTTTTTTATAAGTATTTTTTTAAGTCATAAGACTTGATCCTAATAAATTCTCGGAACTCAGTTCACAAACTTTTAACGCAGAAAAAAAAACGGCAGGATTTAATTCAGAGGGAATCAGTTTTGGCATAATTATAAAGCGCTTTTAATAATTTTCAAATTAGTTTGTCAGTTGAAGTAGCTAGGCATGCTAATTGGCAGAGGTTTAGTCGACCCCAAAAATATTGGAAATTAGAAACAGCTATTATTTGCTACGAGCCTACGATTATATTGAAGGAAAATTCTTCATTTTCAAACCAAAATGGTCCAATCAATAATTTTTTTTTCGTGACAAGGAAGGATAATGGTACACACGCAGACAAATCATATATATTGTTTTATTGAGTTCTCATTAATACGAGACTAAAGTTAACGACGACCACAAATAGCAATGGTCTACAATTTTAGACCACAATTGGTTAGATATCAATTAAACATCGCTGTTGATTTAATGAGATTTAACGGCTTACTTCCCAAGAAAAAGAAAACCAGCTTATTTTAAATATATAATTATTTAAGCTTTTACAGCTTATCAAAAGAAATTCTTAAAAAAGATTATTTGTTTCACAAAAAAGTTCCCAAACACGCACTTAGAGGAGAGATTTTTCTGAATTAACTAATTAGCTTTTTCTTTCTTTTCTTGTTTGCGGCAACTTTGTTGGTTTAGCAACAGATTAATAGTATAAGAAAATTTAACCAAAATCAATAAAGACAGCTCGAATTGTGGAACCGAGGACAACTTTTGCATCCCACATACAAACAATCACTACTCATCGTTTGTTTGCCATACTGAGAGTAGAGACTTCTAAAACAAATCTTCACATTGAACAAGAACCTTGGATAAGTGATAAGTCAAAGAAAAAATTTAAGAACACACATTCTTTATTATAAAATCACAAAATATTTTAGATTTCATTTTTTATTTAATTAATCTCATTTTTAGTTTTTAAATTTCTAATTAATTTTAACTAGTATAAAAAATATTTTATCAACACTCTCCTTTATAAAAATTCCTCATATCTTAACAATTAAACCATGCACGAAAGGTGTGATATAATTGTTTGATAACTTTATTTCTTAAATATATGATTACGAGCTGAATTCTAAATTCATGCATATAAAAAAATATTTTTTGAAAGAGATCATCTACTTAAATGAATCTCTAGAGAAATTAATCTTTATCTTTTAAACTAGGACTACTCTATCACACCAAAAAAAAAAACACGCAAGGCACATGGTGATGTCATGCAAGGTGCGTTAACCACTTATATAGGTGAAGCACTAACAAGTTATTATCCTAGACTTGCTCAACAGGCTAAATACCAAAAATGTTGATAATTCAAATCACAAGTTAATAAATCACATAATTGCATTGGGAGGGGCGGGGAGAAGAATGTGGTTTTTCCTTTTATCGTGGCAAACAACTGAGGTAATTACAATTCCAAGTGCTTCATTAAGGAGGGCACATTCACAATCATCATTTGGAAAAAAAAGAATGCAACAAATTAGTTTAGTGAGCCATGGCATCATTGGCATGGCAACGTCCACATCTCAAGCTCAATTTCACGTGGAGTTGCCACCCCCATCAACTCTGACAAAAGCAATTTAGTGCAAATCGTACTAGCAAGCAACATAAACATAAGCACGTGAAGATCAACATGAAAAAGCAAAATTTGCTATGAACCAAAAAAACTAAAGGGAAAATCCCAAGGAGATCATCCCAATGTTTCACTTCATGTCTAGGATCCCCAGATAAGTGAATAAAGGTTGGGAATAAGTTATATGCTGACACAGTACAAAGGGTCGTTTGGTCAAAATTACACAAATCAGTTTCCTAAAGGACAAAAAAGTCCTCAGATGGACCCCTCCCTCCCTTCCCCAACAACCTGTATGAGTGTGGTAAATAATCATGCCAATCACCCTTGTGGACCCAAAATTCCGGCAAGGGTTGGAATCAAGCTTGGAGGACAAACAATAATCTTGCAGGTAGAAAAGGACCATATAACAACTAATTTTAGTCCGAGAATATTAATAACTAGTATTGAAGCCTAGGATGGGATCAAGGGATGTTTGTTTTGTTGTGGGGTCCTGTAAATGAGGCAAATTAAGAGAAAGTCGGGCTGGGATGCACTTAACTTGGCTCTCTATCTTCTAGTTGGTGTGATGGGATCATGAGATGAGACATGTCTCGTGTCAGCAGCATTTTCTGTTCTAGACTTCTTAATATGTCCTGCCATGGGTTACTTGTACAGTTTGGTGTGGCCAAGGGTTATAGTGTATTTGGATTAGATTCAATTTTTTCGAAATTAATTTCAATTATACGTTGAATGATGAGGCGACAAATAATTGCTTTCAGTTTTTCAATTTTTTACCATAATTTTGTGGTCAGAATCAATTATAATAGTTATCCAAACACACTATTAATCACCACAGAAAGAGAAGAAACCATCTCTATGGTTTATTAGCCAGCTAAAAGGTGGTAGTAATATTCGGCCGGCAGCAAGTGTTCAGTGTTCTTCAGAATAACATTATTTATCAAAGTGCTCCAAATAAAAAAGAATTGGAGGCACCATAAACATGAGTAATACTATGATCATGTCTTATTTTTTCCCCTAGCAATAATGCACGCAAAAAAAAAAAGCTGAATTACACAAGGGAAAAAAATAAGTATAAAACTCCCATGTCTAAAGCATTTTAATTGGAGATGCATTCGAATACGTTGGGGACGCCATAAGTACTAAGTAGTATGATGAAGATAAGCCCCAAGAAAATTCTAATTGACTTGGTCAGTCCCAGGAGATGTTGTCCCCTTTATCAAGAACTAGGGTGCCCCAGATGCCGAAACCTATACACATAGAGACAAAGGCTTAATAGGATCACATTCCCAAATGAAGCATTTGAATTATCTTTTGCATATAATGACACATACAAATGAAGAAATCTTCTGGATCTATAAAAGATGACTATATAGTAAAGGAGAACACAAGTACAACAAACTAGACAATGAAATACTTAAAAACTCCAGAAGCATCTTAGGACAGCAATAGAAAAAATGGCTGCACCCCAAAACCAACTGACAATACACATGAGGAAATGCTCTTTATGTAAACTAAATGCCAAATAGAAAAGATGCAAAATAACAAACATATTTTGAAATATCAGAATTTATGGGAGACTCTAAAATAACCAAGAGAAACTACAAACAGTAACAATAGCCATATTCCATTAAGTAGGGTCGGCTATATATATGGATCACAGGACATCATCAGGCTTGGTTAAAAATTAAATTCTCAGGGATATTATCCACCATGAGATCCCTTGTAATAATTTCCTTTAACGTCTTTCTTGATCTCCCTCTACCCCTTTTTACAGTGCTAAAAACTATGGGAATTACTCTCCGCTCTCTTCACTAGGGCTTTCAGTGGCCCTCTTTGCATGTATCCAAATCATCTTAACCGATTGACTAAGAAACTAATACACAAAAAACAATAAATAAACACAAATTCAAGTAGAATTAACACATTCAATTTTGAATCTGAAAGAATCATAAGAAGGATTACAGAAAGAGTCATTAGGAGATTCTTCAGCCATGATTGTCTCAGTCTCCAACATGGTTGAACACAAAAAAAAAGGAAAATAAAACAACTAATAGTTGGAAAACAATGGCAGTTTGAGAAAAAGGGGAGGGGGGAGACATGAGCACTGGTCTGAACAGGTAAAGTTAGACTAATGTAGAGGAGGCAAAAGTGAAAAGAATGGACCAATAACATCATAATGGTTGCTGGACGCACTCTCAAGCACTGACAAGAGATGGTGCAGGAATTCCACACACACACACAGGGAGAGAGAGGACATGTGAAACAGTGTCTGACAGCAGCACTTCTCGAGCACTGACTGAGATGGTACATGAATTCCATGAAGAGAGTGAGAACATGTGAAACAATGTCTGCCAGAAGCATTTCGCAGTCTGCTGGAAAGTAGCAAGCAAACATCATGGTGAGTGGGTCAAAAAACTGATGGCAACCAGCAACAGCAGTGACGGTTTGCATTGCTAAAAATGAACCTGAATGCGCCATAAAGGCAGAAATAGGGATTTTGTATCGGCCACAAATGGAGGCAGCAACTTGATTGCTGCATGCAATGAAGGCAAGTTAGGGTTTGGCAAAAGCAAAGTCTATCAGACTGGGAGCTCTAATACCAAGTTGAATGTAAAAATATGAATGCTATTTCTAGCTATAAAAATGAACAAATATATAAAAACAATAAAAAATCTAATAATACTCTAAAAAAATCTAATTATTATAAGAAACAATTTGTCCTAATTTTTTAATAATTAGGATAGCTTGAGACTGTTGCAACAAATAGGCATAATAGGACAAACCAAAATTCAAAAAAAATGCAAATGATACTGAAATTGGGAAAAAAACTCATCCATAGAGAAATACAAAAGCCAGACTAGAATCCATAAGATAATCCATAAAAACAGATTTAACAAAATAAAAAAAATTTATGTGAGGGCACTTGGTCTTTGAATCTTCAAAAATAGATCTTCCTCGAATCTCAGCTCAAATTTGCAACCTTGAACCCCTAGAAAACGGTTGAGAACTCAAGAAAACGTTCAGAATGTGTCAACAGCAACCAAAAGTCCAGCCCTAGGTCAATTGACAGGCTTAAATAGCACACAACTGAGTCAGAATTACAAAAACAGGGGCAGGTGGTGGCAGTGTTGATTAATAACCAAACCGTGGCTTATTAAACGCAGTCATGTAAATTCTAGCACAAACATGCTATTTCCAAACAAAGATATTTTTCCAAGGTGCTCCAAGGCTTTAGCACAGCCATGTTGGAGGTCCAGGGGCTGAAATCAAGTTAGGAAGGCCCAAATGCTCTGAAAAACACACCTTTTCCTCCACATTTTTGCATGTCTGTCAATCCCTTTAATCTAGTAACAGAATAAGGGAAATTGGATTAAAATTTAAAACCAATTACCAGTACAGAAATGCACCTAATTTTCCCCCAACAAACACAGGTTGGGGGCTTATCATTTTCCGAGATGACATCACTCAATCTCCAAAGACATACTTTAGAGACTGGGCACAATTTTTTGAAGCTTGGTGATACACTGGTACTGGGATGGCCAAAGTGGCAGTGAAGTTTAGAAGGATCTCATCAGAAGTAAAACTGATGGAGATGATGAAGGGTTAAGAAGATAAAGCCCCTCACACACAGAATCATGTCTTGTTCCAATTGTCTGTCTCATATCCCAGTTCTGCACAAGAACAAAGTTAGCAGTGACCGTAACAGAACAATTAAGAGAGCTTGTAATTTATTAAATGAGATCAAACAGACAGGATAAGAAGAAACATAAAGAACAATATCTAGATGAAGCAAGGGGAGAGTGCCAATTCAACCAAGACCCTTAGCAACTGAATGGGGTCCATTGGCTAATGTAACCACAGGTAGGTTGGATGAATAAGACTAAAGACAAATGTTAGCAGAGATATGATTAGAAACTCCCAAATCCAAGGACAGAGAGACAGAGGCATTGGTAGTTGATAATACAGGTTGATAGGCAAGATAATATGCTCATATGCAGTGGCAGAGATAGAAATAACAGGCAATTTTGGAGTTTGAAACAAAGGAGCAGAGAATCTGTTTGAATAATGTTGGCAATGCATTGTGGTTTTCCATTCAATTTCGAGCAACATTCACATGCAAGTGTAGCCAATCTTATGACAACATCTATGTGTGAGGGTGAGCGTCATGATCTTGATTCCCAATGCTAGCAGCATTAGCAATGGTCTGAGAGGCAAGTATTAATGAGTCTCTGACAAATGTACAAGGCACCGATTCTGTAACTCAAAGTAATTAAGCAAAGACATCTACAAAGACAGAATAGAAATACTAGCCAATAGATGATGGACGAGTCAAAATCAAAAGGGCAGCCAGCCAAAGTGAGATGCATGAATAACTATCATAATTTATTGTCAGGTGAAAGAGCCAATATAACTGAAGAAACATCATGGGAACTATCTGAATGTGTCCCAAGTAGGTAGAATTAAACTGATCTTGCTTCTGAATACTGACCTTATCTTGAATGAAAGCATAGAGCCTCTTAATATCATTGGTATATAATGGCTTCACTTTGTTCCATATGTAGTAAGTCTAACACAGAGTAAATGGCAAAAGACTTCTTTGGGAAAGCATGCAGAGAATAGAACCAGTCCTGAGTATGTCATGTGCATTAGCAAACTTCTTTGAAGGATTTAGAGGCACCTTTCTTTGACAAGTCAGTGGCAGAGGATGGATCTAATCTAGTCATGAGATTTGACTAGAAAATGAAAAATATAATTTGACACGATGTTGATAAACAGATCTGATGCAGCAATGACAATGAGCATAAACAACACAATGCATGATTAAACAATGAAGGCTTGACCTTCTGATCCCTCAAATGGAAAACCAACAAACACAGTATCACAGGCAGCAAATTGAAATGGGTGTTAGGAGGGCACGCCAATGATATGCACCAATAGGAGAAGGAGTAAACTCTCAGCACTACTTCCTTGCAATTTATCTTTCTTTATTTGTCAGTTTTTTCTTATTTTTATTTTAGAAAATAAATTAAGGAAAAATAACGACTATTTAAGGGAAGGGTGTACATAATCCAGTAGTGCTGAAAAAATTTCTATAGGAGAAGATGCTTAATGGCAGTACATAGATTGGAAAAAAAAGACTATTGGGGTTTATAGCCCAAAATGTAGAAGCTCAAGTACCAACTCAAATTAGAGTTTTTCTGATGTGAATGAGTTGAGAGAAGTCTCCTCTAAGCACATTGAATTTATAATTACAATAGACACGATTAAAACCCTTAGTTTTAAGGATTGACTAAACAAAATTCAGCTAGCATATAATTTGTTTCCCATTATGGTTACAGAAGGTATCTGCTGCTCACAGGGAATACTAAAAGAAAAAAAGATTACAAATGATCAAAATATCATTGTAATTCTTTCAAATCAATGGAAAAGAAATATTTTGAAAAAATTCATTCATGATACTACCCAGGACCCTTGGGAGTGGGGACAAGGATAATGCCTAGCTCTATTGACGTAACTTTTTCACCTGTCTTTCTCCAAACTCTTGAACCTGGACAGACCTATCTTAATTAATAGTGTAACCTAGTAATGTTTAGTCTAACTCTAGAAACCCTATTTTATGGTCATGCTTAAATGTTTTTCAAATGCACCCTGCTCAACCATTCATATAAAAAAAAATAGTGTAATCATACATCAATTCACGCACTCTACTCAACCGACCTAGACCCTTGGTAATAATAATTTAATTAAAATGCACTTAGGTGTAAAATTAAAGGTTAAATAGCCTATTTAGTCCAGTCAACAAATCTGTAAATGTTGTGACAAATTAGTCCATGACATACCAACTAAAAAATGTAGGGGCTAAATTTGTCACGGTTAATTCAGGGACTAAATACACTGTTTATCCAAAATTCAACTCAAAACTACATTATCTTCCTATCATATATTATTGTCATGCAGTGAGAACCTGCTAACTTTCTTACTCGTCATAACTAGGATGATTTATGATTGGTTGACACTTAATTTAAAAAAATGTATGAAAATTTAACAAAAATTAAAATGCATTATGATATGATTCCATCCCCCCCCCCCCCCCCCCCAAAAAAAAAGAAGAAAAACAAAGGTTACCTAATTCTTCTGTCTCCTCATGCGTTTTCTGAGCTTCTTGTACTGGTGCTCGTTCATCTTCCTCTTCCGCTTCTTCTTCACACTATCAGCCCACAGCGCCCTCGACTCATCATCCCCTTCCGAAACGGGGTTTGGGGAAAATCCTAATGCGAAGCTGGGAAAAATCACGTCGCTATGGGGCGAGCCCAAAGGCTCCGTTACGGGACTCGGCTGAAATATGGGTCGCTGCTGAACCTCGACGGCGAGAGGGAAACGACGTTGTGCAAGGGGTTCCACTTGCGAACCGTGGAAGGAAGCTATGATTCTTGTAGCTGGTGAATTTCTCAGCAGCTTTTTGAAGCGCCGAAGCCATTGAGTTGAGGCGTGTTTGTTTATTATATATTTTATTGTTGTTATTTGATGGAATAAATATTTATTTTAATAAAATAAATATTTTTCAATCTTTTTAAGTGTTTGTCTAAATTGAACAGGCCTAAACAAAAGAAATCTTATGTTTATTTTAAGATGGGTTTATTAAAGAAAAATTTAAAAGTTTTTATTTTAAAAAAATTTAAATACATTTTTTACTTCTAACTTTCTAATTTTTTTAAATTTTATCACAAACTTTTCAATTAGAAACATTTTATTCTTAATTTAAAAAAACTATAAATTTTACCTTCCATCATTTTTTTAATTAATAAACACAAAAATTATTGGTGAAATTTGCTATAAAAAAATAAACTGGATGTAAAATTTGTCAAAAATAAAAAAAAATTTGAAAGTAAAAAATATAATTATACTAAAAATAAAATAATAATAAATAAAATTCATAATTTTTTTAAAAGTTAGAGTAAACTGTACCAAATTAATTTATTGGAATAAATTTTCTTAAAAATAAAGATAAAAAGTGTCATTAACCAAATTTAAACAAAAGGCAATGGAAAAATAAAGTGAAAAAACAAAGATAAAAGAATGCCCCCATGCAGGATCGAACTACAGACCTTCAGTTTACAAGACTGACGCTCTACCACTGAGCTATAGGGGCCAATTCTGGCATCAAATTTGCAATTTTTAAATTTCATATTTTATTACTCCTTTTTTTACTGGAATTTTTTTATTGAATCCTGCAAACTGCTAAACTAGTGATAAAAATGAAACACCACTTGAATCTTCTTACTAACTGGATAATACTAGTATTTTTTTTAAATTTCTACACGTGAACAGTGGCCTTAGGATTCTGTCGATTCGATTGTATGAGAGAACTCCAACCTACAGCAAGGACTAACAAATGAATGAATATTGTCATAGTGATTCCTAAAAGTTTTTCTAAACCCATCTTTGTTAATATTTTCTTTCCACATGGCGACCCAGTTGTGGCAATGTCTTCATTGTTATCCCCATTTGCCAAAAGAAACCATTCACCATGTTTGTCATAGCTCAGAAGCTTCTTTATTTCCTGCATCATATGGTCCTCATCGTCGATTTGCTTGAGTTGAAGCTTGGAAAAGAGCATGCTCTAAAGACGGAATCTTCCAGTATTTAATTTTGAGCTCCTCACCCTGTATGGTATCAATGATTTTTTGCACTTGTTCCTTTTTGTTGTTTTTCCCAACATATAGCATCCTTAAGTTCATTCCTGTAGTCGTTGCAGCCTTGTGGACTTCCTTCAAAAACCTTCTTACCCATTCAGGGTCATCCCCTCCCCCCCCATGTAGAAAAATGTAATCGTATCCTTCAACCTTGAATATGGAATCATCCGAATTTGAAATTCATTAATTTTCTAGACGAGAAAGTCTAGTATGACATTCTTTATTACTATTATATAAAATTTAGGTTTAAATAAATTTTTCGTCTATATAATTTAGTATTTTTTTCATTTTCGTTCTTGCAAAAAAACATCTTTTTAGTTCTTGTAAAATATATTTATTTATTTTTCGTCCTTAAAATATTTTAAATAACATTTTTTATTGTTTAAATTTTTTTTTACTGTTTAAAATACTATCTAAAATGCTTTAAAAATAAAAAACAAAACAAACACATTTTAAAATGACTAAAACGAAAAAATATTACAATGACAAAAATTAAAAAAAGAAAAGTTATAGAGACAAAAAATATATTTAAATCTAAATTTTATGTTAAAGTCGCTAAATATAGAATGGACCCATGTCAATAATAGCCCCAACTCCTAAGTTTATGTGTTGCTAAATAATATTCATTTTTGCAAGATGGCATGTGAATAGTCCCTAGTTTTAAACTAGAATGATGGAGTGTGACTGCAGTTCATTGTCAATTCTACACATAGTAATATTCGTTCATCTCTCTGAATTACTAGTGACCATATATACTTGACGATTTTCCTGTTAAAACATAAAAGGTTGGTGATGTCACATGATTATGTAAATGGAATTAATATATGCTTACCTAGCTAGGAAAGTAAAACATGGTCAATGTCATTTAGAAGTAAACCAAGTGTCAAGTTGGTTTCATGCTTCCATAGATCTTCTTCACTAGAACTTGAAAAAGGATGGGCCCTACTTCCCCAAATCCATATCATGTGAATAGCATTGGGGCAAGAAACCCTTCCTTGTGGGTCCAAAACCACAACCATTGGCTTGTTCTTGCATTTTCATTCTCTCTTGATGAATGAGATTACTGACTTGGCTATCAATGAAGGATGATGCACTGAGTTCCATGGCATCCATTTTTGCAGACTCTTAAACTGCTTTTGCTTTTGTTCAGTCCATTCAAAGTTTGGGTCCACAATTGGGATCGAAACTAACTCGTATCTACAACCCATGTTCCATGCTGATTTGTAATAAATGCCTTTAAGAATCTCAATCCCATCGGTATAAATAACTAGGCCTAAAAAAAGAAGCAAGACGGTCTTTGTTCTGAGTAGCTCAAGGTTAACCTATTTATTTCCATTAATTATACAAACATTAGCATCACCAACTTAACTTCACATAATAGTAATTAATGCATCATATAGGTGGTTATTGTGTTAAAAAGTCAAACCCTTTTCTTGCTAAGACCATCATAAAGAGGCAAAATATCATCATGTGAGTAAATCAAGGCCCCAAGAACCTTTATGTACTGGTTTGGGGTGTAAAAAATAAATCATATAAATCATATAAACCACATAGCATTGGGTGATCATCATCATCCATCTTAGAACCACTCGATCACTATAGATATCATTTCAATTTGTTTATTTATGTATTCATGGTAGCTATATGAGATTGTTGATTATGTTTTTGAGCTTGAAAGCCAATGTGGATAGCTGCCATGAATAAGTGGTTGTGAAGATCCTGTAACAGTGCATGTTTTGACATATTATTATTGTTGCTTTGGTGGACTCATTTGTAAAGAGAATTTAAAATCCTGACATTGGATGTGTTAACAAACATAAAATATTAATACTTAGATAATTTTTAAGTTCTTGATATATATTCGATTTTTGTTTTGAATTCCTAATAAAAAAATTTGTTGTTCTGAATCCATGATTTATTAAAAGTTTTGTTATGAGTCTCTATCAACAGTAAAGTAATGATGTGACATCGTCCCAACGACGTATATATTGAAAGAGTTGTTGAGATAATGTCACATCATCACTTAACTAACGATAGGACTCGAAACAAAACTGTTAATATATCAAAGACTTATAACAACGAAAAAATTTATCAGGGACTCAAAACGAAAATCAAATATATATTAAGAATCTCAAACATATTTAAGTCAAATATTAAAATACATACTCATAGCCTTGTGTAGTTAGCTTGGTAATTAGAGTTGTGCAAGTCATAATGCTTCTGATGGTCTAGTAGGAAGCAATTGGGATATAGTTATAGGAAGTGGAGTAGGTTGGTATGTTTTGTGTATTGTATTGAGTTATCGATGTTAGTCGTTATTTACGACTAACTTTTGTATTGAATACTTACATAAAATTAACATCTTTTCACCAATTTATGGTTCTTTTTGTAGGAATTGTAAATATTTTCATGTTTAGTTTGATTTTATATAGTAGATACTCCCATTTTATGAATTAATGTTGAAACCACTTCAATTTTAGGCTAAAAAAAGAGAAGGTTCAAGCAACTAGTGTCTCGCTAAGCGAGGCATATGCGCTTAGCGAGTGACATCCATTAAGCGAGACACACAACTCGTTTAGCGTGTTGAGAAATCCTAGAAGAGATCAGTCAAAGATGTGCTTGCCC
This sequence comes from Glycine soja, assembly GCF_004193775.1. Taxonomy (NCBI): domain Eukaryota; kingdom Viridiplantae; phylum Streptophyta; class Magnoliopsida; order Fabales; family Fabaceae; genus Glycine; species Glycine soja. Next base: position 6,658,468 of record NC_041017.1, read on the forward strand.
AGCGCACCGCAAGCTCGCCCAGCGAGTCATTTGTCTCTTCTAGCGTTCAGCGTGCCCAACTTGCTAAGTCAAATTTCACTTACTCTCGCTTAGCAAGCCAATCTCGCTAAGCGAGCCTTCAAAATATGAAACGTCAATTAGCCTTTAAAAAACTGAAGTTGGCGAAAACTAGGGAGGAGTCAAAAAACAAAGGTGTCGAAAAATAGAGCCAAAGGAGAAGCTAGAGCGACAGAAATGAAGCCACCAAGAGAGTCTAGGTTAGAGGAGTGAGATTAGGGTTCTAGAGGTTGAATGAGACATCCTCAACCATCCTTAGTCATTTTCTTCCCTCAAAATCTATCCTTTGTATTGAAAGCTCATTACTTGTAATGGAAGACTAAACCTCTTGGTTAGGAAGTTTTGCTGAACCTTTGATGTAATATTCTTTCACTATCTATTTAATGTTGTTTTTATGTGTTCATTGCTTCTATCCATGCTTATTTTTACATGTTTGTGGTTGGATCATCCATTTGTATGTATAGTTAGGTTTTTTAGCAATGGGAAGTGCTTTAAAGCCTTAGAACTAGAAAATTGTATGTCTAGGAATGAAGTATAGCGAACTAGTCCATATTATGCTGTAGACTTAACGCAACTCTTTTAGACTGAGTTTGTTGAGGGACCAAGGACGAGGTTTAAAGAGAGTTAGGCTCATTCACTCGAGGGATCTTGGTTTGGATAATTTCTCAGCATAAGAATACTAGAATACCATTAAATAGAGAAAAATATATAGCAACATAAAGGTAGATTCAGTAGAACAACCCAACGCTTTCTCACTTGACTGTTTTTACTTCTCAAACTGTAGATATTTAATTCATAGTTAACTAGGTTTCCATACAAAACTCCAACTTGATATTTACTTCGCTTTTGATGGTGTACAAATGTTTGCTCACTAAACATACATTTTCTGAGTGAAACAAGTTCCCTGTGGATAAGATACTCGAATCTTACTGTTTTATATTACTTGTGTGACTCGGTGTACTTGCCGATTAGCATCACGGAGAGCGCGAAACAATCGACAGTTCATGGAACTCTATGATAGACTTGGTCACCTCTAGTACGATGTTAACTAAATTATTAAGGGTATCAAAGTGTGGTTTCAGCGGGGTTGCATGGTCTATGATACTTGGTAGTTGCTTCAGAAGTGTCAATGCTCTGGCAAATTGGTATGTATCATGAATATGAACAAACAACCAAAATTCACCACAGGTTAGAGTAAAAGCAGCTTAGGCCAACACTATCTTCTCATCCCACTTGTAAATTGTAAGCATGTCAAATATTGCAACTATTTTTTAGTGTTCATCTAAACTATTGAGAGTCTTGCATGAAATCTGAGATTACATGTTGGTTTTGACATTGTTAAATTTCGGCTTTGTTAGGCAAGAGATGAGACCATGCCTATCATTAATGAGCGGAATATTTTTTTTACAAATTAAGATTAATATATCTTTAGGAGCATTTTCAATGTTGTTTAACTAGTTGTTCATTGATTATTTTTATCATTGGAGGTGATCTACGTGTCATATTGGGTTGCATTACTAAAATATCACTTTTCATAATAGTTTTGAGGGGAGTTTTACGATGGTTTTCAATTATCTTTGAAGTCGTCATAGTGAAAAGTCAAGACTTCCTTCTAAGACGATTTTGCCAAGAATTGTCTTAGAAATTATTTTCTGAAAAAAAATAGATGCTTCTAAGACAGTTTTTCTCATAAACTATCTTAGAAGGTTCAATTTCTAAGACGGTTTTCTCGATGAACCGTCTTAGAATGTATTTTAAAGAAAATTAAAAAAAAATAAGGATTCTAAGATGATTTTTTGAAAAAATTGTCTTAAAAAGTAGTTTCTAAGATGTTTCTTTAAAAAACCGTTTTAGAATGTCTTTTAAAAATAAGAAAAAATTAGAAAATTCTAAGATGATTTTCTAAAAGAACCGTTTTGAAAAATCTATTTTCTAAGATGATTCTTTGGAAAACTATCTTAGAATGTCTTTTAAAAAAATTGAGGATTCTAAGACAGTAAATTATCTTAGAAATTCTAAGATGATTTTTCAAAGAACTGTCTTAAAAAGTGTTATTTTTATAATATATATATATATATATATATATATATTAATCATTTTCTTCCTTTATTTAGCTATATATAATTAGTATATCACCAAACAAAATAATAACAAAGCTAATTGATTACCTGATGATGAGTATAATCTAAGTTTAGTACACCGCTAAAAGCAAAATGCATGGTTTTTTAAAACATATGAAAGGAAAATGACTCGTGAATCTTGACCAATATATATATTTTCCATGAGAGATAATGAAATTAATGATATGATAGACATCAAGTAGAGAAATAAAAATGATGATGATGATCTTCTCCTATACATGCACGTCCACAACATCATGCATGCAATTAATTAGACTTTATGTTAAATTGTATCATTAATTAACTAACTAAAGAAAACGAACCTCTTGGGTGGGGCAACAACACCATCAATGATTACATGTGTTATGTGCACTTCCACTTTGTTCAAAGATGAGTGAACAAAGTGGAAGGAGAAAAAAAAAGAAAAACAACCCATGCAGACTTATATATAGAGTTACCTTTTTTTCCTTCGTTGGCAATGTTAACAAACTGCTACCATAGGAATCACCATTGGCTTATTAAATACTATTTCAAGATTGATTTATACTGCTGCTTTAAGATATTCAGTTGGTTTATTCACTTTATTATCATCAGGTTAAATTAGAGTTGAGAAATCTATCTGATAATTCTCACATTCAATTAAAATGTGTCCATGCTTTATATGTCCTCTTGGCTTATTTTTTCTCCTGAAATTAAATGATATACTTTGCTTATTTCTTTTATGTAGAGAGCACTTTTTTCATTGCTTTTTCCAATGGTTTTGCACAAAATCTCTTGTTCTTTGTTTAAAATTGTCTGCACTGCAATTGTTGTCTGTACTTTGTACCACTAGATTTATTTCTTGCTCTTTAATCAATCTTCATCCACCTTTTAAAAGTAGGTTGTTGAACTTGATTTTCTCTATCCTAGTCAGGGCATCTACTGATGTAGGGATAGTAGTTTAAGGATTACAACAATGACTGCTACATGGATCTTATCTAAGATGGTTCAAACTTAAAAAAAGGATAGACCCATACTCGAATTAAGTAGTTCTTCTGGAAATTTGCCACTGATGGCTAAAATTGGTGGAGCACAAAAGATGAGGATGTGACACTTGTAATGATGGTTTTCTGTTTCTTATTTTTTTAAAGAAAAAAGAAAAAAAATGATTGTTTTGTGAGAAGTTACTGTAACTTTATTGATCATTCAAAAGTACTCAATTTATCCATACTCTTCTTTAAGTGTCAATTGTACAATAAGAGTCAAGCCCTGACACAAATCACATAATAATTTACCCATACCTCAATGGGGGAGCCTGAACCTCACCACTCACATTTTATTACATAGATATGTGATAAAAAAAAATAAAAAAATACATGTAAACATATAGGGCTATGCATGAAATTGCGCTGCAGAGAATCACAGGAAGCAATAGAGAGTGAACAATGAATTATCAAATGGTAGGAGGAGTAACAGTGCTGACAAAAAAGTCCTCATCAATTTTTTCATCGTGGCAGCACTGGAAGGTGGTGAGCACGTGCATGTTGCGGCGACACTCGGGGCACGTGAGCCTCTCTGGGATTCTCCCCATTGAATGAGAGAACTCAAACCTGCAGCAAGGACTAACAATTGAATGAACCATGTCGTAGTGATTCTTAAATGCTGGTTCAAACCCATCTCTGTCAGCAAGTTCTTTCCACACAGCATCATACTCCACCAAGGTTTGCAACCCGGTTGTGGCATGTCCATTGACCACAATGTGAGACCCTCTTGCCAGAACAATCCATCCACCCTGTTTGTCATAGCTCAGAAGCTTCTTGATTTCCTGCATCACGTGGTCATCGTCGTCTGTTTGCTTGAGTTGAAGCTTGGAGAAGAGCATGCTCTGAAGACGGGTCCAGAAGAACCATATCATGCTCTGCTCTGACCAGTATTGAGTGTTGAGCTTATCACGAATTATGGTGTCAATGATTTTCTGCACTTGCTCCCTTTTGTTGCTTTTCCCAACATATACCATCTCTAGGGGTATTTGTGTAGCCGTTGCAACTCTGCGGGCTTCCTTCACAAATCTTCTTACCCATTCAGGATCATCCCCTCCGAACAAGAAAATGTATTTTCCATCCTTAACCTGTGCAATCAGAATTTGACATTAATTAATTTTCAAGACAAGAAAGGATAGTAACACATTCTGCATTATTCTCTGGAATTTATGTTAAACTCACTAAATAGAGAGTGAGATCCATGTCATATATATAGTGGACTTGAATGTATTTTAGTTAATAGTAGTGTTTAAGAAAAGAGAGTGAATGTATTGCTCATATTCACTCTCTTTTGCAAGATAGCATGTGAAATAGTCCGAGGTTTTAAGCTTGACCGGTGGATGAAAACATGTAGCAATCTATGTTGGGTCAGTTAATGGTACTACCTACAAAGACTGCAGTGTGCTGACACATAGGTTAGAACTTAAAGGGCTCATTTGGTTCTATACGATTTTAACCATTGAGTTAACATAATTTTGCTTTTGGGTTGGGGCTGTGTTGTTAAACTTTTCATGATGACATTCCTATGGAATAGGCTGAATTGTATATATAGTAAAATACAATAGTAGTATGATCACACTAACAATAAAGTGTTTTGATATACAGAAATATATGCTTACCCAGTTCAATATTTCTTGGTCAATGCCATCTACTAGCAATTCAAGTCTCCAGGTCTCTTCCTTCCATAGAGCTTCTTCTCTAGAACTTGTGAAAGGATAGGCAGCACTTCCCCAAATCCACATCATGTGAATAGCATTGGGGCAAGAAACCCTTCCTTGTGGGTCCAAAACCACAAGAATTGGCTTATTCTTGTATTTCCATTCTCTCTGGATGAACCAGATGACTGGCTTGCCTATCAAAGAAGGATGATACACTGAGTACCATGACATGCTTTCTTGCAGAATCTCAAACTGCTTTTGCTTTGGTTCTATCCATTCAGAGTTAGGGTCCACAATTGGAATCCAAACCAACTCATATCTACTCTCCATTCTCGGTGCATGAGCCTTTGATTCGTTGTAGATTTGTTCAAGAATCAGAAGCTCGTCGGTGGAGATCTCCATGCCTGAAAATAGAAGCAGAACATTCTTCCTTCTCAGTGGCTCAAGGCTAACCTGTTTGTTTCCATTAATTATACAAATATTAGCATCACCTACACAACTTCTCATAATACTAATGCATCGTATACATGATCGATCTAAGAATAAAACAACTTTAGGTTTATATTTTAAGTTTATTAACAAAAAAAAATATTTATTATTAATTTTTTTAAAATAAAAAGCTTAGATATATTGATAAAAATATCACAGAACAGACTCTAATCATATAGGTAATTACTGTGTGTTAGAAAATCAAACCCTTTTCTTGGTAACTCCATCATATAGAGGTAGAATATCATCCTGCGCATAAATCAGAGCCTTGAGAACCTTCATGTTGTCAGTGTGAGGTTTTGAAAACAATTCTCGTAGCATTTGGTAAGCTTCAGCATCCATTTTTTTCCCTACAATTGAATGATGATGTTAAATTAGCCGGCTAGCTTAGGGGTTATTTTTGGTTTAAGAAAAAGTATTTTGTTTTTATTTTCTCTTTTTACTTTTTAATTAAAATGATGTTACTTTGTTTGCTATCTTACAAAATTTACAACATAGAAAACAGTAAAAACAACTTAGTATTTTTTTCATTATTTCCTATACAAACTTTCAAAAGAAGGAAATGATGTAAATAATGTGACACTGTTGTAATTAAAAATAATGACAGCAGAAAACACTTCCTGTTGATATTATTTTAGTTTTTATTTATTTATCAATGGATAGAGAGAGAAGGACATAAAAGTGGCCTACCAATATGTTCGTGGCAACTATTCAGCAGCTGCCTGAGATGGTCGACTATGTTTTTGAGCTTGAAAATCAATGTGGATAGCTCCCAAGCATCAGTAGATGTGAAGATCCTGAAACAGTGTTTTTGATATATTATTTGTGTCATATTAAACAAAGCCTGCCATGTGCTAGCCAGGTAAAATGACAAAATTGTAACTTGTTCATACATATGACCATCTGTCATGTGCCTTGGTAAATTAATCATAAGGAGAATTCAAAAATCAAAATGCTGATCATGTATGTGCTAACAAATATAAAAAAAAAATTTAAATATATTTTTTATCTCTAATAAATATTTAATTTTTATGTTTATTTTTTAATAAATTTTTATTTTACATTTAATTTATAATGAAACACTCGTTTTATTTTAGTTTTTGACACTTATTTTTAGTTCCTAATAAATTAATAAATTTTTTATTTTTTTAATATACTTTTTTTATTTGTTATTAATCGAAACTAAATCAAAATTCACTAATTTATTAGAAAATAAATATAAAATTCTTTAATTGATCAAAGATTAAAATAAAATATCAATGACCAAAAATAAAAGTATTATTTTATTAGAGATTCAATATAAAATAAAAAAACTAAAAAAAACTAGCGTACCCCATTGCCCAGAGGCTCTTCGCTATGCGAAGTTATAAAATAAAAATTTATTAAAAACTAAACACAGAAATTAAATATTTATTAAAAATCATGAACATATTTAAGCCTAAAAAATAGTTGAAAAATGATGGGAAAACGTACTCATAGCCAAGGATAGTGAGGCTTGTAATCTGCGCTGCACAAGCCACAATACTTCTAGTGGCCCAGTAGGAAGCAACTGGTATATAGTTATAGGCAGTGGTGTAGGCTGAGATGTCTTGTGTAATGTATTGAGCTGGAAGATCATGGAACTCTATGACACACTTGGTCACCTCCAAGATGTTGTTAACTAGATCATTAAGGGTATCAAACCGTGGTTTCAGCGAGCTTCCATGCTCCATGATACTAGGTAGTAGCTTCAGAATTGCCATTGATTTAGCAAGCTGGTTAGTGTCATGAATTTGTGCAAGGAGCCAAAATTCACCATATGTCAGAGCAAAAGCGGCTAAGGCCAGCACTATCTTCACATCCCACTTATAGATTGTGAGCATGTCAAATATTGCAATTGTTGTGGAGTGTGCATCTACACCGTTGAGAGTCTTGTAGGAAATCTGAAATTTCATGTTGGTTTTGATATTGTTACGTAATTTGTTACATTGATGGAAATTATGCATGCAGCTGATCCCAGCCAATACTAATGAGGAAAATAATTAAGGTTTGAAGTGTTTACTAAGATTAAATTATTATACATACATCTGTTTTAATTACAAATTAAGAAGCAAGAGCAAAATATCTGTTAAGTAGTTCAAACTCTTGTGATAGTTTATCAAGCCATGTTAACATTGTTTCAGCGATTACACAGAGAATGTTATAAAAAATTTGGTCTATATCACACCTCACAGGAAATCCTATCAATCTTAGCAGATAGAGCCTCCAGCATGTTTGTGTGGCCAGGACGGTGGCTTCTGTCTTCGACATGATCAGCACGTGTAAGGGCAGCCTGAAAAATTGTACAGGTTAATCAAAAGATAGAAAAATCTTAGACAAATCCACATCTTAATTAAAACCAAACTTTCCTTTCAAAAAAAAATTAAAACCAAACTTTAATGACATTATCTTTTTTATTTTAATTGGGGGACCAAAAAGTAAACACGAAACAAGACACTTGATTTGTTTCTCTTAAAAATTTTCTTCACATAACCATTTTTTTTTTATTTTTTACTTAAATATATTTTTTATTCCTATTTAAATACTTAATTTTTGTATTCATTTTCTAATAAATTTTTATTTTAGGTTGAATTCTTAATTTAATTTTATTTTTGCTCTTTCATATTTTGTTTTAATCTATAATAAATTAATAAATTTTATGTTTATTTAATAATAAATCAACGAATTTTGTTTTAGTCCCGACAAATTATAAGTAAATTTTTTTTATCAAAAAACAAATACAAAATTTGTGTTTATCATGAATTAAAAAAATATTAAGAATCAAAAATAAAATTATTATTTTACTAAAGATTCAATATTATTAAAAAATAAATACATAAATTATATTTATTGTGGATCAAAAACATATTTAACTCCTTAGACTATTAGCATCATACCGTTGTAGCACTATCAGAACTCAAGGTGGAATATATAAGAACATCCTCAACTATATGGAGAAGTGGCCTGACATCATATTCTATCCCCTCAGGGCTATGCTCTGCCACTATTTTCTTCACCAAAACGCTGTCATCAGATATTGCAGCTGCAGGCATGGCTCTTCCACCTTTTATCAGTTTTTGCATAGCACCCAGCTTGCCAATGCTATTCATTGTGATCTAAAGATAAATAATTCTGGCTTTGAGGCGAAGAAGAGACAAGGCTCGTGTTGTTGCGTTTCAAGTGCAATGTGTTGTGCCTACATATAATAGATAGAAAGGAATAAACCCCAAATGAATCAACTTCCTTTCTTTCCCCATAGTTAAGTTCTTGGGACGTTAAGAGGGAGAAAGAAAGGCTTAAGCTTCTTTTGTCCCCTGCCCCCACCTCTTCTCTTCAGTATGTACCAAGTCAATGAAATGAAACTTCACCATGAATCTAAATTGTATAAACTCATTGACAAAGGCTTAGAAATAAGTGTAATATACGTTTTGAATTGGTATGAGGAATAGTCCTACAATTATATGTACTATACTACTACGTACTATCTTAAGAAGGTATAAAGTAGACAAAGAAATAGTGATGTAGACAAAACGTGATGATAAATAGATCCCCCAAAACTAGGCTCCAAGTTATTTGGGTTAAGTATATATAATTGCTATGATAAATAGATCCCAAAACTATGCTGAGTAAGTATATATAATTGCTATACATAATATATAATATGAGATTTTTATTTAAAATTAATTAACAATAGGAAGTTGTATAATAGATACATAAGTCATTCTTTCTTTAAAAAAATTTGTCAGAAAATGTAAACCTACTAAAATAAGTGAGAATCAAAATGAACAATGAACTATGATATCATATTAGATTTCAATTTAAAATCAATTAATATTAAGTGAAGTTATTCAATAGATATATAAATTTCATTCCAAGAATTGAGACAAATGATGTGAGATTTTTTATCATATAAGACTCACTTACCTAAGTCGTTAAAATTAAGAAAAATAATTAATAATATTAATTTTTTGTTTTATATTTTTTTCTAAAATTATCCTTGTCATTTTTTTCTTCTAATTATTTCTAAATACATCTTTTCTGTTATTTCAATGAGAAATATTTTTAATTTAAAAATAATTAATATAACAGACACTATAAATGAGATCTTATAAAAAAAATGAATATTATTTTTAACTTAGTTTTATAGATAAGAATGAAGTATTGTATAGATGGGCCCGATTACACCTTTAGCATCTTCCGTCACATTTTTATGAAGCTTTTAATAAATGGGAAGCTACCGCGTAGCAAATTGTGTCTTATTAGGCGTCAATATTGAAACAACCGTAATGAAACCATTGTGGTAAGTGGGAAACGTGTTTGAAGGCCGTTAGTATTGAATGGTATGCTTCTTTGCTTTGATTCCAGTTTTTACTTGCAACATCAGTTCAGAATATTGTATGCCATAATAAGAAGGCAGAAAACACAACGGAAAGATTTTATGCCTTTCTCTTTCTAATAAAGTATGAAACCAACCCACAAGGGTTAAATAATACCAACTAAATAAAATTGAAACTTTTTATCAAAATAATAAATAAAAAAATAAAAATTACACAAATGATACAAGTTGAAAATTATTTATCAAATGAAACAAACTATTGTAGCAGGTGAGAAATCTGTCCCTCTCAACTTGATTTCTCACATGCTATTTTTTTAATTACCTTTTTTATTTTATTTTTAAAATCCAATTATGAAATTGATTTATTATTTTTTTATGTTTTTTATTTGATTTAAATTTTTTATTAATATATATATATATATATCTTAATTTATAAAAAAAATATTTTGTATATGTTGTAGGTTAATTATATATTAATTTTTTTTGTTTAAAATTCTTTGCAAACCTTTATATGGTGTTGTCAATTCCACACAAAGATTAATTTCAAATTAATTTATTTTAAAGAAAACACTTGTAAACCATTTGTATCAAATAGTATTTTTCTAAAAAAATATAATTAATCCATAAATAATATATTTAGAATAGATGTAATTTGAAACTAAACGTACCTAAAAAAATATGAAGCCTAATTTATCTAAATTGAAGAAGACGAAAAAAATAAAGAAAGTTTAGATAAATAACTCATGGAGGTGAGTTTTGATCAAATGTTATTTTATTTATGTTTATGATGTTTCATCAATCGAATGTTAGTGTAGTTTCATAAATATAAATCTGGGTTAAATACAAATTTTATTAACAACAAATTTATTTTAATTTTTAATAGAAAGATTAAAATATTTTAAAATATGGAAATGAAAATCCACTCTAGGAAAATATATTTCAATCATACAATAGTTTTAACTTTTTTTCATTATATTTTCATTTTAAAAAAATTGTGGATGTAATGCTATTTTGCATGATGGAAGAAAAAAAAAATATGTAAATATCATAATCCTCAAGGACTAATAGGAATAAAGTAAAGAATCTTAAAAAAAAGTAACAACAGAACTCCAATGATGAATTGTAAGTTTATTCTAAAAGAGTAACAACTAGTTTGCACAATAACTACATAAATTCATCACGCAACATAACAATGATCTCATAAGTTATCTTTAGTTTCTTGGTTTGTGCAGTAGAATAAGGATTTCATCTAGAGAATGTCCAAAAGTTGCATTCAACTCAATCAGACGTTTGGTACTAAATTCTGAATAGATAAAAATATTTTTTCCTCATGATCATTGCATTTGAGCTCTATACAGTTGTATTCAACACAACCATCACCTACGTAAATTGGTTGATGATAAAAAAGATTAAGTAAAATTTTACAACCTTTGTTGGCGTTAAAAATTGTTTTTCTTAAGGCATCAAGCAACATATCCTCACTTATTCTGATGACTTTAAAATCACTAAGACATTCAAACATTATCCCTTCATATGATGTAATTATGTCACCATTGCAATACATAGAGCAGATACACTCTCCATGTTTTAAGTAATATGGTGAGTATCAGACAAAGGTTTTAACTTTTAAGTTACATCTAACCCTTATTGTTATATATATTAGGTGATCAATTATTCTCCCATGAATCATACCAACGGTTGAGATTACATCGACAATATAAATAGTTTAGATTGAATCATAATTAATTACAGTTGATTTACGTAATTCAAAAAAATAGTGTTTAGTCAAATTGTCTCATAAAAAACATTGTACAGACACATTGTCTCAAAACAAGCAATGTGAGATCAAATAGTCTGGAAAAAAGCAATGTGGGGTCAAATCGTCTTAAAAAAAGTAATGTTCAATCAATTCATCTTAGAAAAATACAGTGCTCAATCAATTAAAGCATTATTCAGTTTTCAATCAATTAATAAGGACAAACTGACAATCATCATAATACATAATAATTTAACAAGGGCAATTAATGTTGTATGTGTCCACCAGTTCCACATTTGGGAGGTTGTGTGTTTCTTGTTGGCTATCGATGTACTTGTTCATATTCTTGTGGTTGAAATTGTCCTATTGTTCCTTCAGGACGAAGTCATTAATATTTTGTTGATTGGCTGAAGAACTAGCGACAATAGTTTGGTGAAAGGATGCAAACAAAGATATGAGTATACTTTGCATGTACACATAAGCAAATTTTGGTGTTTGAAGATTTGCACCTATGAAGTTGCTCATAAAGTCTTCTCTGTTGAAGATTTGCATATTGTAGCCATAATCTTGATGATGATGTTGTTGTGGCGTGAACTCAAGAGTAGAATGTACAACACCCTTCAGCTAACTATGGTCAATTTGTGGATGAAATCTATTACCAACATGTGCAATGAGCAATACTTATGTATTGACCCTATAGAATTATTATGTACCACCAATAGAAAATCTGATGGTGTACTCATTCTACTCATGATACAATGTTATATTACAAAGGAAAGTGGAACATACAACATTGAGAAACTCAAGGATGTCATCAAGCAAGTTGCACCTCTAGGGGTTTCCCTTATGAAATTCATGAATCACATATGGTCAGACGATTATTCTTTCGACAATCGAGCCATATAAAATATTCAAAAAATAATAATCGAATATGAAATAACAAAGTCGAAAAAGTGATGAAGACATGTTAAAGGAATTTAAAAGAATCCAATTACGAAAAATGATTCTGCCCAATAGAAATTTTAGTTATTTTTAACAAACAGGTAACCCAAACAGAAGAAGACTTGTCTCCTGCATAACATATTTCAATTGTATTTGTTAATATGTTTCGTTATTCTCGTTTTATTATATTTTGTTTATTATCCATCTCTCATCTTAACTACCATAGTGTTTTAATTTATGTGTATTATATAACTGAGATATAGTAATTAATTATTTATTTATTGTGTTCTTAACCAATTTAATTTTTTAAAATTATTTATCATTTTTTTTAATTTATTTTAAAACTACTAATTAATTTTCTCATTTTTTAATTAATATATAACAAAATAAAACTGCCAACAAAACATAAATTTAACTTCAGAAAAATTCACAATTTGTTTGATTGTCTTTAGTTTGTAATTTATTTAAGTACTTGTATGATGACTAAAAAATTATATCATATTGATTTTTTTATTATATTATTTTAAATTTTTTTTAAATAATAATTTTTCTTTAAAAAAATCATGTTAAGAATTTTGGTGAAAAACCCGAATTCTCAACAGTTTTTCGAAAATAAATTTGGAAAACATTATAAATTCGGATCTCCCAAATATCTTTTTGGTAAATCACAGGGGAATTGTATGTTTTGGTGTGTGTGTATATATATATATATATATATATATATATATATATATATTTATATTGTTTGTTTGTTTTTGGAAAAAAAATCTCCTCACTCATTCACGACATTGGCTCCCATCTTTGCTCTCGATTTCTGCACACACGTGTGGCATCGCAGTCATATACATCAATGTTCTGTACGGATGATTTGGTTCAAAGAGACCAAATAAGGTTTTATTTTTAGTTTTAGTTTTTGATTTCGAGATATGAAAAAAGTGTTTTATTATTTAACTGCATAAACATTTGAAATCATTTATTATTCAAATTAATTAATTTGGATTTTTATCTTTTTTAATTTTTAAATTTTATTGTTATTAAAATAAACAATTATCCAATTATTTTTTTATTTTAAATTTGAGTATGTTGGCCAAAAGTTAGAGATCCATTTAAAAAGTTGATCAACTACACGATTTTTGCTTCATAATTTATATGACTCCTCCTTTAATTCTTTTAAAGTCTTTCAATTTTTTTTTGTTCGGTTTAAGAATTTTTCTTCTTTTTTTATTCGATTCTGAAGAATAATTAGAATCAATTTAGTCATGTTTTCATGCTCCAATTGAATACTTTCTTCTTTTATTCTCACGTAAGATTTTTTTTTACTTAATTACATTTTTTATTTCCAATTTTTTATTTTTTGGATGGATTTTATTCTAAAATTTAACATATTTTACTTTCAATTTCTTAAAAACCTAGCAAATTGTATCTTTTGTGTTGGAGTCACAAGGCTTGTTTCCTAGTTTTTTTTTTAAGAATCTCTTTCCCATCTGTATTCCATTTTGAAGAGTAACTAGAACTAGTTCAATCACATTTTCATGTTTGAATTGAATGTTTTCTTTTTTACTATTCTCATAGAAGAATTTTTTGCATTTTTGTTTTATTTTTTTTACAGAATCCCCCCCCCCCCCCCAAATGACATATTTTACTTCTAACTTTGTAAAAACTTACAAATTTTATATTTGGTTGTTGTGCTAATGAGACAAGCTAAAAATAATTACACTTTTATCTTCAACTTTTTGTTTTTAGTTAATTTTACCCTCAATTTTTTCATTTTTGGCAAATTTTACCTTTAAAAAGAAGTTGAGGTAAAACATGTTAAATTAATTTGTTGGAAGTAAAATATGCTAAACATAAATATGACATAGATAATATTGATTTAAAAATATGATAGTAATTACATTAAAATTTCATTTTTTTATAAAACAAATCATAAAACATCACAAAAATTTAAATCTTATTCAAAAATCTTTTACAAGACATGTTCTTTTAGCAAATAAGGAATACAATTTTTTTTGGTGAGTCAAGGAACATGATCTATATCTTAGGTTGTTATTTTATTATGGGTAGAGTTGGGTAACAAGGTACTTATATATGTCTAGCTTATTACAAATATAACCAATTCTTGGTCCTCGTAGAGACTTTTAGTGTAGATATCTGCCAACAGGTCAATATAGTTGACAAAACATGTGACAATGTCTCCTGACTTGATTTTCTCTCTAACGAAATGACAATCAACCTCAATATGTTTTGTTTTCTCATGGAAAACTTTAACAAAGACAATATGTAGAGTTGTTTCATCCATATGAGCTCACAAGTTACTAAAGTCATGGCCCTATGTTTTGCTTCTTGCTTTTCCAAGATACTAAGTTTCCTCCAATTGAAACATAATACTAAGATGTGGATCTCCTATTACTAGGTAAGCTAGCCTAATCAATATCTAGTAGCCAACTACCTAAGCATGTCCCCTATCAACATAAATGAGGCCTTTGACTAGAGCATTCTTAATGTTTTTTCAAGATTCAAACAACTACATCCCAATGATTTTGGCAAAGATAGTTCAAGAACTGACTTAAAATTCTTATATGGGAAAGTAATTGTCAGATCGTTTAATTTTCCAACCAATTTCTTGTATCTCCCAGGATTTGATAAGTGCTCCACCTGATGGTAGCAATTTGATACTAGGATCCATAGGAGTGTCCATGGGTTTGGCATTCAATAAGATAGTCTCTTCTAGGATGTCAAGAGCATACTTCCTTTAAAACATTACTACATCATCCTTGGACTAAGCAACTTTGATACCTAGGGTGAAAGGTACTATTTCAAGCTAATAATACCATCCACATAGACAATGAGATAGATGCATCCTTGAGGTGAATGACAATAGAAGACAATTTGGCTTTGTTGTGAATTATAGCAAATTGCTGTACAACAATACAAAATTAACCAAACTAGGCTCGTGGGACTATTTTAGCATTTCAACCATTGATGAGGGCAAAGAGTGATCTATAGTGCAAAAGAGATTAGATATAGTTATGTAGTGGATCCTTATGGTCTTAGAGCATGAGAGACATGTTAATGAATCAAATCAAATCAATGAATATATGTCAAAATGAGAGGGATCAAAAGGTTGTGTAAGTATGATACTATTGAGGATAACTCAATGGAATCGATTAATACTACTATTAGAAAGGTATCTTAATTAAGGTCACTCTTAGCTCGCCTTAGTTGTAGCCTTAAAGAGCAGTGTTCAATCTCATATCGACTAAAGATATATACGACTTAAATAGAACTTATAAAGTTTGGGTAATTCTCAGCTTAGAAATCGATTTTGTGGGGTTGAATTATGCCCTAAAATGGTATAAGAATCTATAATAGTTTCAATGTTAGGTCATTTGCATTACCACGCTTTAGGTTGGTAGCCCTAAGGGTGAAGGAAATGTTGGAAAGTTGCCTTAATTGTGGTCTTTCCTAGCTTCCCTTAGTTGTTGCTTATTTAGTGGCTACCTTAATTACAGCCTCAAGGGAGGTGCGTAGTCCCACATCACCTAAAGATATGGCTTAAATAGAACTTAGAAAGCTTGAATAATTCTCACCTTACAAAGTCAGTTTTGTTGGGTTGAGTTATGCTTTAATCACAAATTCTAAGAACTACTACCTATACAATGAATCTATTTTCATTAATCCATCACTTAAGAACCTCATAGTTAAGTGTGTTAGACAGGATGACCCCCCTGGAGTAATTTTTTATTTTTTTATCACCCCCTAGAGCAAATGCCACGTCATTGACTTGGTTAAACATGATGACAACCAAAATAAAGAATATAAAAAATAAAGGGACAAAAATTACCCAGATGTTAGGAGTACCAAAAATGCAATAAAGACTTGCTTGAATTACTCCATTTTAATGGGTTGGTTGATATGTATGTAAATTTTATTTATTTTAACATGATATTTGGTTTGAAAGGAAATAATGTGAATATTTTTATGAAAGTGGATAACATGAAATCATAAAAATAAGGAATTCTCCTCCCTTAATCTAGCAGTTCATTTTGCCAATTGATTTCTATACCATTTGGTCGTCTAAATAACGAGTCATGTACACTCTAATCTCTTCAGACTTTGCCTTCAAGATGAGGGGTTGTGTACCTTTCGGTCGTCTAAATATCAAGTCATTATCTCTCCAGGCTAAGCCTTTAAGATCGAGGGGGTCCATTCCATCATGTCGTCTAAATATCAAGTCATTTACACCTTTTCGTCTCTTCAAGCTTTGTATTCAAGACTGAGGGGTTGTGTACCCTCTGATCGTCTAAATACCAAAACCATTTACACCTTTTATTCTTTTTAGGCTTTGCCTTCAAGACTGAGGAGTTATGTACCTTTCAATCGTCTAATTATCGAGTCATTTACACTTTAATCTCTTTAGACTTCGCCTTTAAGATTGATGGATTGTCTACCTTCTCGTCGTCTAAATACCAAGTTATTTACATTTTAATCTCTTCGGACTTTGCCTTCAAGATTGAGGGGTTGTGTGCCCTTTGATGGTCTAAATACCAAGTCATTTACACATTTTCATCTCTTTAGGCTTCACCTTCAAGATTGAGGGGTTGTGTATCTTTTGTTAGTCTAAATACCAAGTCATTTACACCTTTTAGTCTCTCTAAGCTTTGCCTTCAAATATGAGGGGCTTTGTACTTCTAATCGACTCATGACTGATTGTTCTTCAATCTGGTCCATACTTGAAGTTTGACCGACCCATTTTGCAAGCTTGCAAATATATTTGCTTCCTTTAAAATTAGATCCACCCTTGATAACATTCCTATCATATCTTATACTAAATGTATTTTTTTATATCTTATCATATCTTATACTCATTGATTATAGAATTAAGATATGATAATACTATGGCTTAATGGGGTATATATAAGGCATGTTAGGCCTAAAAGGGTAAAGGCAAAATACATTTGATGCTTTGGTTAGGCAACCTTTGACCCTAATTAAGGAAACCCTATTTCGAAACAAGTTCCAACTCTACAATCTACACTCAAGCAACTTGGAGAATTAGATTACTTCTTGATTATTGAAGTAGAGTATCTTATGGATGGTTATTATCCCAAGCCAATTATTTGTGATACTTACTTGACAAGGGTCACATGATTGAGGCTAAAGCTTTTACACTTTTGTGATTGGGGAGTGCAAGCTCTCCAAGTGTTGTGTTGATTACATGGAAATTCCTAGGGATGACAAAAAAATTGAAGATATCTATGTATAAGAAACAAGTAGTGTAAACAAATATCTGTTACTTATGAATACAAGTATTTCAACTATTCGTTAGTTAATGGAGTGAGGATGGATATTGTAGAACCCACACCCATGGGTACCTACTACTCTTAAAATTACCTATATATATATATAGAGAAAGAGGACATATCTTATATGAAAGTGAGAAGATTAAATTTGAACTGTATAACCATAAATAGAGGATTGAGATTTAATGTCAAAAAAGTCCGATGACATTTAATCTTGATCGTTCATGTTTTGTTCTATTGTTCACATTTGATCATCTTATTCTCATGTAAGATAACTTCCTCTCATATGACATGACATATCATATGAGAAGAAACTATTTTAGATGAGAATGAGATGATTCAATCTATAACTAAACATGAACGATCAAAATTTAATGACATGTGATCACTTAAAAAATCATGTAATATTTTTAAAAATTAATGTGACTTTTTGATATTAAATCTTAACCTTTCGTATATGATTATACAACTCAAATTTAATCATCTATATATATATATATATATTGATTTAATAATAAGATTGTTGAAGAATAAAATATCAATTGTAAAATGGAAATTGAAGTTATTTTTATTATATTTAGACTTAAGGAATTGAATTGATATTTTTATTAGACTTATATTTTAGATAGATTAATTTTTGTTAATTAATATTTTAAAGACACCAATGTTATTTAAATTTATGTTCGCAGTTAACCTGTTTTAAAGAATGTAATTATCGTAGAATTATTAATTATTATATATTTTTCTTTGTTTTTTATTAAAAAAGATTTTTTTTTAATTTTTTTAATATTCTCGAATAGTTTACATTAGGGGCTTTGCAATATGCTACCACCACTAGATTAAGAGGTTTTAAGATACTGTTCCGGCATAGGTTTCCTCTAGGGTTCCATAGACCCAGCAAGAAGCATTCAAAGTGTGTTCTGTTTTCTTAGCTTAATCAATTCATTTCTTATCCCCCCTCGTGCCCAAAGCTTCTCCGATATTCCAGTGGTGGTTTTTCCGATATTGTCGTTTAACTGTTTTCCCAAGATCTTCAGAAACACATCCAAAGCGGTTATATCGGCGATTTGTGATGTGGCCTTGGAGCTGAGATAAGAGATGGTCCTACCAAAGAGAGGAATGTTCGGTCACCGACATCCTAAGACAACAACGAGTATGCCAATCGGAAGGGTATGATACCTAAAAGGGTTACTACACTATGATTTTCTACTAAAAGCCTGATCATCCTTTCTGCCTATCAGCATACTAGGGTTGCAGTTATGCACTAAAACATTAACAGGCTTTTAGGCAGAAAAATTTCTTCATACTACACTATAATTGTAACTTGCAGTTGCTTACTCATTCTTATCATAAATATCAGCACGGACACCTCTTGTTCGAAGAGTCGCTGTATCGCACACGTTTCCGACACTGACACACCCGGACACTTCTTATTAGGTTTTCAATTTCAAAATTACTTTTTGTTGGCTTGAACGCTTAAGTGACGCCTTTACACAACTTAGACACTTGCAAAAACATAGAAAGTTGGTTTAAAAAGATGAATATATCATCAATTTAGACATTTTGTTCTATGTTACTCATATTTCAGTTCATTAAAGTCTCATCTTTGTGTGTGTATGTGGTGTCCCCATGTCCTATATTTTAGACATTCTGTGTCAAAGTGTCTTGTCCGGTGTCGGTGTTAGAGTCCGTGCTTGATAGGTTATAACATCCTAGCAGATAGCTCTGTTGGAGAATTGTGTAAATGTATATCTGCAAATTACAACATGTATTCAGTATTTTCTCATCAATAACATCAAATTTATTTGAAAATTCTCTTACGATTTTCTCTAATTTTTTTCATTTCTCAAATTCTAATAGGATTGTATTTTAGGGAGGCTGAAGGTTTCTTTTGTATTTCATATCTTCAACACTGACAGCAGGCAGCAGCTTTGAAAACGATGTACCTAATTGTTTGTTAAAACTTAAAAGCATTTGTGGCTTTTCAGAAGCAATTGAAGAAACAACATCAGAAAAAAATAATAATGGAAAACAATTTATGGCCTCTACTGTCAAAAGGAATAATAGTCAAAAGGCATAGCAGCTCTGAACTGGATCTTGGGCTTAATTGAGCTTTACATCATGTCTGTTTGTAGAAATAGCTTAGAGCAAATGAACAATTGAAAATCACTAGAAAAAGTCTACTTAGAGGTTACTAGATTAGATCAGGTTTATTATGATTGGAATTCCAACTTGCAACCTAAAAGGGGTGGGAACAAGGAAAAATCGTAGGTATCATTTAGCTTTCTTATTATGTGAAGGCCACCATATGGGGGCCTTTTTTTTTTATTTATACTCAACATTTTTTTATATTCCCTGCTTTTGTAAAATAATTGTCATTATGTTCACAAAAAAAAAGAGTGCCATTCTGAGTTTTTTAATTAGACTGACACAAAAGATTTGGTGTTTGCCCCAGATTGAGGTGACTTCCTGAACATGCTCAGAGCAGAAGTGCCAGAGCATAATAATCTGAATTTTTCTTGCAGCAATTATGTAAACCTCTGTTCTCTTATCTAAATTTAGTTTAGTTTCTTATTGGATGAGCATTTTCAAGCCCTTTCATTTCATTGGCCAGTATCTATATATTTTTCTATTAATTTCAAGTTTTTTGTGGTTAATGTAGTTGATACTTGCTGTGCTTCTCCATTTTCTGCCATGTCAAATGCCTCAAAAAGTTTCGTTGCATCTGATAAATATGAAAGAGTAGGACCTGATTACTTTGGCTATTACTCTTCTGAAGTAGTAAATTTATTGTCACAAGATGAGGATGTTTTTCCTGTTTCTACCCAAACACCTGAGCTACCTGAAAGCAAATATGAAGAGGGAAGAAAGAAGAATTTAGTCAATCAGAGTGATAATTGTTCTGGTCCGTTGTATAGTAATGCTGTTGGAGCTTGCCTTTCAGACTTTAAAAAGGACAGATTAAAATCACTGCTCAGACAGAGTGTCATTGCTCTTTCGTCCGAAGTTGATCAGGTACATTAACCATCTTGAACCTGTTCTTGTTATTAGTCAATGTTGGAGCTGTCATTGGCTCAAAGCCGTAACTACTTTCTTCATTAGTCAAATAGAACTTACAGGCTTGACTTTTGTACACTTCGGCAATCATGATGATATTCCTATTAATCTTTTTTTTTTTTTGCTTTATTTCCCATTCGCTCATTTATTAAGAGGATTTTTTTTTTATAAGATTTGTTGAAATGAAATAGAGAAAAATGTTGTTGTTGTTGTTGATATCATCAGATATTTTTCTAAAAAGATTTTTAACTTATGATTTTTTATAAGCAAATCAAATGATATTGATTAATAAGCGATATAGCTCAATTGGCACCCCAGTATTTGAGATTGGGATGCAATTGTGTTGAAGGTTATCATCCAGGCCACCTATCCCCTTCACCTCCAAATATCAAATTATTACATGATACTGGTTGCGGATTTAGTTTAGGAAATTCTAAATGTGAATGTTTTATTATTTATATTAAATCTATTCTCATGGCTTCCATTTCAAAATTTATGCATGTGGTTTACCTTCTTCAGTTGGTACGTGATATGCTTGCTGTCTTGAGGATTTATTTATGGTATTTTAGACTGTTACTGACTATTTAAATGTTAAAGCAGGTGGTAGACCCTGTTTTTGCAGCATATCATTTGCAAGCAAACCTAAAAAGTAAATCACAATCATTGAATGATACAGCGACTGCATCTGACAATGTAGTGCAAGTTCCTTGTAAAAAGCTAAAGATGTCCTCATCTTCATCTTCAGACAGGTTTCTTGAACAAGCTACTAATGTCAATCCCCAATGCAGTAGGAAGGTATACATTTTGTCAAGTATTTGATTTGATTAGGGGTGTACATGAGTTAAGCTATTCATGAGCTATTCAAACTCAACTCATTAAATGTTTGATCAAGCTCATTTGTTTAATTAAATAAACAAATTTAAGCTTGAGATTAGGCTTGATTATTTAAATGAGTTAAGTCTAAGTTTTACAAGTTTGATATTAATAACTCACGAATAGCTTGTTTTTCTTTATCAGCAAAAATAATATTATATATTATAATAAAAGCAGTACAAGTAGTACTAGTATATATACGAGTCAACACTCTATAATGCAGGAATATGGTTCCATAATACAGACTATACAGCACAAATTAAGGAACCATATAACTGACTGTATAGTTATCATAGATTAGCCCATCAGCTAAGACACTAGACCCCCCTTCTTACAAATCCCTCCCTTATGTTACTTGATCAGTGGTGGAAAGGCACTTCAAATCCTTTTTCGAGATTGGTTAGCCATGTCCAACATACAAATATGGCATCCTCCATCAGTTTGTTAGCGTTGAAGCTGTCATTTGAGAAGACCAATCTATTTCTGTGATACCATGTGCACCAAGTTAGGGAGATCCACCAAATCTGCCATCGCTGCAGACGAATTTCCGAATTCCTGCAGAAGGAATGCTAGAGGAAGTGCTGTCGTGGGTTCTGTGGGAAAGCTCCCTCCATTTTTACCCAAGACATCGATTTCCACCATAACGGCAGGATCAAATGACAGCTGAAAACAAGTGAGCTGCCTCTTCTTCCTTATCTCTGCAGAATGGGCACAAGTTATCACTGATCTGTACGTTCCTCCTGCACAAGTTGTTCTTAGTAGGCAATCTGTCCCTTAATAATCTCCATGCAAAGAAAGAAGCTTTGGCTGAGATTTTTAATTTCCACAGTTCTCTAAATGCCCCATCTTGATTTTCATCTCTTGAGTTTGAGTCAAGCAACTTATATGCAGAACCTACAGTATATCTCCCTGATGCATCACCTTTCCAAACCCACTTGTCTTGATGATTAGGATCGATGGGGAGATCCTGCAAAATCCTCCAGAAAGTTGGCACTCATGACTGTTTCAGATTCCAAGAGAAACCTCCTCCTCTGCAAGTTCCACTCCCATGCTGCATCTGATAAGGTCCCCATTTGCTGGATAAGTTTGTTTTGTTGGTTCGAGATAAGATAAAGTCTAGGGGGTATTTGTCCATCAACGGAACACCGTCTTCCTTCCACCCATCCTCCCAAAACCTCACCTTTGACCCACACCCCACACTCCATCTTGCCACCACCATACAGATTTTGCCACGTTCCTTCTATTCTTATCCAGGTTCCTCTATTTGGACAACTCCCTAATTCCCAGACCCCCTTTCTCCTTTGATAGGCAAGCTGATCCCCAGCTAATCCAGGCAATCTTCTTCTGCTCTGCATCAACTCCCCCCCACACCACAGAAACCTCCTCTGCACCTTCACCAGCTTGTCTGCAACCTTCTTCGGAATCCTGAAAAAGAAACCTGAAAGAAAATAGATAGGGATGGAGTTCAGGACTGACTTTATCAAAGTCACCCTTCTCCCAAAAGAAATGTATTTTTGTTTACACTTTGCTAATTTTCTCTCACATTTTTTGATAATAGGATCCCAAATCGCACTACTTCTTGGGTTTGCCCCAATCGGAATACCTAAGTAAGGAAAAGGTATAGACATCTGGCTGCAATTTAAGTATGTTGCTGCACTAACCATCCACTACTCTGACATCCCAATAGCCCCAAAAGACTGCTTGTTTATATATATATATATATATACATATATATATATATTTATTTATTTGAATTTCACAATAACATACCTCATACCTTGTAGTTGGGCTTTGTGAAGGGTTTTGGTTTTCTGTTTGGGAGGCTGGCAGCACAGCTGCCTTTGTATGGTTATCATCAGTACCCCTGGTACTGTAGCTTCTCTTATTAATAAATATATATATTTTCTGCCTTCCAAAAAAAATAAAAAAATCTAATAATAAAATATTTTATTAAATACTAAATTTATAAAGTAAAAAAAAGGAAAATTTCCACAAAATAAATAATAATTATGTTATTGTTGAAAGTCAAAATTAATATTCTGATTGTATTAATACCTCCTTGGGGTATGCCCTTGTTCTTGGTGCGTAGCAACGCATCTGGCCATCTTTTCACTCATCGTCTTCAACGATAGGCTCGTCGGACCGAGGCGCATAAAGCCCGGTCGCTTTTGGGCCATTCCGGGACTGTTTTCGTTTTTCAGGCCTTATTTTCTGCACTTTTTAAGTACTGTGTTTGCGTTTTTGGTTCCTGTCTTTCTTGACTATGGCTTCCACCGGCCTTGCTTAGTCCTAGATGCATTGGCCTGTCTTTTTGTCCTAGATGCCCTGGCCTTTGTCTATGTCCCAGATGTGCTGGCCATTGTCTTTATCCCAGTTGCACTTGTTTCGACAACTTTGTCCCAGATGCATTTGCCTCGCTCTGTCCTAGATGCGTTGGCATCGTCTATGTCCTAGATGCCCTAGCCCTTGTCTATGTCCCAGATGTGTTGGCCATTGTCTTTGTCCCAGATGCATTGGCCCTGTCTATGTCCTAGGTGCACTAGTCCCGACAACTTTGTCCCAGATGAATGTCTGAGCAATAGTTTAAATCATTTGGGCCTCCTATATTATTAGTTTGAAACTTCAAGAATGTGGTTTCGAGAAGAATGGACCAATGCTTGAGCTTGCCAAACTTTCCTTGCTCCAAAGAAAGATGGTTCTTGGAGATTGTGTGAGGACAACCTAGCCAGTAGTCATCAATAAAATCATTTAAATTTAACCTATTCTTCTATCAGAAGAAATACTTGATCAATTGATTGGTGCCTATGTTTTCAAAAATTGATCTAGGTAGTGGTAAGTAAATGCTTAATCAAATTCATAGAAGATGAAAGGAAGATTTAATTCAAAGCACCAGATGGGTGTGTACAGTATAATTCAAACACATGCTTAGAAGTGTGCTTGTATACCTAATGCATGTAATGTTACATGCGCAAGAATGTGCTTCAAAATGGCAAACTAACTTCCATACTTTCATCCATTTGTTTTAGACTACTGATGATATTCAGTTCCTACTAGAGAATGATAATGTGGAGGTTGCAGAGATGGTGACCGAATATGCCAATGATCTATCTGGAACAGTAATTTTCTCAAACTTCTTCCTGTGTGTTCAAAGCTATGATCATCATCTTTAGGGGGTGTTTGGTATATGGACTCTTTTTTCATCATTGGGAATCATGATTCCTGAGAATTATATTTCTTGGGAATAATGTTTCCTGAAAATGTCATAAATATGTTTGGTATGTCTAAAATATTTCTAGGAACGAGAGAACTAAAAACTTTTCCTCTTAATGGGAATCTTGGATTTCCACCCTCTCCCATGGAAAAGTATTAGTAAGAAAATTAAAAAAACAATTCCTGGAAATGTTAGATTCCTAAAAGTGATTTTTAGAAATGTTGTACCAAACATAGGAACTTAATATTTCCAATCTAAGATTCCCGAGAAACTTAAAAGACTTCCCTTACCAAACACCCCCTTAATGTCTTATATGTGAGTATCAAAATCATAGTAATTAATGTATGATTTCTATTAGAAAGTAATGATACTGAAGCCTTTGTTTTATGATATGATATGTTTATCTAATTGGTGTTCAATGTTGACTCTTAGCTAGGGTATATGGAAGAACAACTTGAGTTGCTTCTTGATACTATAATGTTCAAGTGCAGGTATTTTGTGATACTTTTATGTGGATATTAGAGGAATAATGGCTTCTTGTTGCATGCTTTATTGTTGTATATTTTGTTACACAGATTTAAATCAGTTGGCACTAATATAATACGACAATAAATTTTATGCCATTGGTGGGTTTTTATTCCATATCTCTTTAAAAAAAATCCAATGTTGGTTTGAAATCTCCAATTATGTATATCAAACTCAAAAAACGTAATATTGATCCTAAATGTAATAGTGACTAGGATTTGAATCTAAATCATTAAATAAGGTTTGAATCCAAAGAAGGTATGCAATGGGGTTCAGCCTCTGCTTGATTTGGCCACAACAGTTTTCTTCCTAGACCTTCAAGAAAACAAATTAGGTCCCAAGTAGTAGATGAGATAGGCTTGCAACCTAAAACCATAGGAGATGAGATAGGCTTGGCTTCTTTCATGCTGGCTTTCGATAGTAAGTCTTTGATATATTTTATTCAAGTCACAGGAGAGTGTCATTAGACTAAGGGTGAATTTCTATCCCTAACAGATAATCAAGGATACCAAGTTGCTTAAGGGAGAAAACAAAATCCAACTTGGTAATGAGGTGCTGAACTAGTAAGGAGGAGCTGCCAGTGATGATTATATCATCCACATACACCAACAGCTATACAGTTACTGTCTTTAAACCCAAACTCCTGTAAGGTAGTCTTGAGTCTCCCAAATCAAGCTTTAGGGGCTTATTTGATCCCATAAATTGCTTTGGGAAGTGTGCACTATGTACGTCAGAGAAGTATCATTGGCTTCAAAGTCTTGAGGTTGAGTCATGTAGACCTCTTCAAGGAGACCATTTGAAAAATGCATTATTTGTATTATAAAATATATCAAAGTTAAGGGAGCTCTAGGAAAAGGTTTACTGTATGGAGGCAAAGGGTCATACTTGCATTTTGGGATATTTTGATGTATAGATTGGGCATGCTTTCCCACTGATAAGAGATCTACTTCTGGGTATTGTATTTTTATTGGTGATATCTTTATCTCATGGAAGAGCAAGAAACATGTGGTAAAATCAAGTGCAGATGCTGAGCATAGAGCTATGGCTTCTTCCACTTGTGAATTTATTTGGCTTAAAGAATTGATGTTTGGAGACATTACAAATACCTTTGTAAATTCAAATGATCAATTGGCAGATGTCTTTACCACATAATTGAGAGGTTCTTGGATTGGCTATTTATGTAACAAGCTGGGTGCATATGATTTTTATGCTTTGGCTTGAAGGGGAGGTTTAGAGTTAAAAGGGATATTTGGGGATTGCTTTTATGTAATTATAGTAATTAGGCATATTTTGCAAATCCTTAATTATGACTCCCTCTATAGGTAACATCTTTTGGTGAGTGATTCACATACACGAATGGTTCCCTCGATGTCTTTTCTTAACAATTATTGAATTACTTAATGTGAAGTGTGAATTTTAACAAATTAATTATAGTCGTGAAATATTTTCAAGTTGATCATGCATGCCACAAATTGCTGAAGTTGAAAATAAAGTAGTAAAACTTTATATTTATGATTCAAATGCTACTCTTATGAAGCAATACAAGATGGAAAATAGTTTTTAATTATAATTTATGTTTTGTAAACATGGTCTACATACAAGCATGATCACTCTATATATTACTCTGGTGTGAAATATTTTTATAAAATTAATTGAACATGATTTTTTTAATACAAATTTTATGACAAATGAACATAAAGTGTGCTTCTCTAGTGTCTCTAGTCTAGCCAAATGCATGTTTGCTTTTGCTGCTAGCCTTTGCCTAGTTGAATGTTGAAAGCATCTTGTTGAGGACCTGAAAAGAGCTTCTAGCCTACATTGTTACTCTTTTTCTCCATCTAGTTTAGTATGTATCAGACATATTCTTACAAAAAGTATACGTTCTGACTCCTATTTACAGGTCCATGACCCTTGCTGAGAAACAAAGGCTACAAAGTTTAATTCAGAAGCTACCAGCAAGAAATCTTGACCGTGTAGTGGAGTTAATTTGGCGAAATAGGCCAATAGAAGAACAAAATTGTGACAAAATATTTGTTGATTTGGAAAAAGAGGTAATATTCTAATTGGGTGTATATCTATGTTAATTAATTAGCATTATTATATCACAGAAATATGACAGATTGCCTTGAAGGTGAGTGATAAGTTATAGGTTTGATTGCCACAAGTTTCCTTAATATGATCGAATTAGTTTTTTGTCCTAGAATCGAGGGAAGCTCTCACAAAAGCAAAAAACTTAGATTTCATTCCAATTCAACTCTGAATCAGTGTTATTGATAGTGGATGGCAAACTATGGTGGCTAGCCAAAAATTCGCCATATAGATATGGCAGATGGTGTTGCAACATATGATAAAAGCATGATGGATGTGTAAAATTGCAGTGGTTGAAGGTAAAAGAACGATGAGGTTGAGGGCATGAGGCAAATAAATAAAAAAAGAGCAAGGTTGAGCTAGAGAGAAACAAGGTGAGGTCACATGAACATAAGTTGAGTCAAAGAAACAAGGCAAAATAGGGAGGTTGAGGGTGCTAGAGATCGTCGGTGATAGTCATTGGTGGGTGGTCGTCGGAGTTGGGTTTTTAGGTGGGTGGTAAGTTTTTTAATTTTTATTAATGTTTTTGGGGTATGAGTTAGGTCAGGATTATAGGGTTTTTTAACTTTGGGTCAGGTCAGAACACCCAAAACCCATTTTTTCTTCTTTCTCTCGAATTAGATTTCCACCGCTCATCTGTGCTCCATCATCTTTGCCTCTTTTCATTCCACCGTGGTCGTTGCTTCTTCTATGTCCAGAACACAAAAAGCGGCCGCCATATCTTGCCATGCCATTGCCATTTTATGG